>NW_016107940.1:822205-850006 GCF_001604975.1 Cebus imitator
AGTCATGAATCTCAAGGATTTTTTTTAAACATTGGGAAGGGGGAAGAAGGAGGAGAGAAGAAGAAGGAGAAGGAGGGGGGAAGAAGGAGAAGGAGGGGGGAAGAAGGAGAAGGAGAGAGGAAGAAGGAGAAGAGAGGGGAAGAAGGAGAAGGAGGGGGGAAGAAGGAGAAGGAGGGGGAAGAAGGAGAAGGAGGGGGGATGGGAAGAAGAAGACGGTGGAGGGAAGAAGAGAAAGAAGAGGCTGAGAAGAGTTTGGGGAAAGGGAGTGGATAGACGACATTGTGGGGAGAAGATTCTGGGGAGAAAATGGTAGGGAAGAGGCTCTGGGGAAAGAGAGTGGGAGTTAGGGAGAGCGAATAAGAGCAGGAGTGGGAAAGAAGATGATTGGGGGAAAATGCTTAGCAAATTAAGTATACAGGAAGTATAGCTCAACACAAAAGGGTCATGTATAAGAAACCCTTAGCAAACATTATTCGCTACAAAAAAGTTAAAGCTTTTTTTTTTCCTCTGAACTCAAGGACAAAAGAAAGGGTGCTCACTCTCATCACTTCTTTTCAACATAGTAGTGGAATTCCTAGCCAGAACAATTAGGCAAGAAAATTGTTAGAACAGATGCACAAATTCAGCAAAGTTGCAGGTACAAAATCAACTTAAAAAATCAGTAGTGTTTCTATATACCAATAAAGTATCCACAGAACTTTTAAAAAATCTCATGTAGAATATCAATAAAAATTTAAATACTTAAGTGTAAATTTAACCCAAATAACAAAAGGCATGTATAGTAAAAACTATAGAACACCAATTACTTTGGGAGGCCGAGGCTGGCGGATCATCTGAGGTCAGGAGTTTGAGACCAGCTTGGCCAACATGGTGAAACCCTGTCTCTACTAAAAAAAAAAAAAAAAAAAAAAATACAAATATTAGCTGGGTGCGGTGATGTGCACCTGTAATCCCAGATACTCTGGGAGCTGAGACAGGAGAATCACTTGAACCTGGGAGGCAGAAGTTTCAGTGAGCTGAGATTGCACATGCCACTGCACTCCAGCCTGGGCGACAGAGTGAGACTCTGTCTCAAAAAAACAAAAAACAATGAAAGAAATTTCTAAAATGCAAGTAAATGAAAAGATATCTCATGTTCATGAATTGGAAGAATTAATATTGTGAAAATGTACATAATGCCATTAAGAGATCTAACACAATAAGTATCAAAATTCCAATGTCATTTTTCTTCAAAAATGAACTTAAATTTGTATGGTACCAGAAAAAGCCCTAAGTAACCAAATGAATCCTAAGCAGAAAGAACAAAGCTGGAAATATCATTCTACTTGATTTCAATACATATTATAAAACAATTGTAGGTTGGACTTGGTGGCCCACACTTGTAATCCCAGCACTTTGGGAGGCCAAGGTGGATGGATCATGAGGTCAAGAGATCGAGACCATCCTGGCCAACATGGTGAAACCCCTTCTCTAATAAAAACACAAAAATGAGCCAAACATGGTGGTGCATGCCTGTAGTCTCAGCTACTCGGGAGGCTGAGGCAGGGGAATCACTTGAACCCAGGAGGTGGAGGTTGCAGTGAGACGAGATCACACCATTGCACTCATGCCTGGTGACAGAGTGAGATTCCATCTCAAAATAAATAAATAAATAAATAAATAAATAAATAAAACAATTATAATCAAAACAGCATGGTATTGGCATATAAACAGACACATTGGCCAATTGCACTGAATGGAAAACACAGAAATAAGTCCACACATTTACAGTCAACTTATTTTTGGTAAAGGTCTAACTCACAATGGAAAAAAGACAGTCTCTTTAAAAAAAGTTGTTGAGATGACTGTATATCCATATGAAAAAGAAAATTTGACTCTTATACCATACACAAAAATCAAGTCAAAGACTTAAGCAAAAAGAGAAGTCATTGAAGACCAGAGAACATTTAACAAAGGAGAAAAATCATATGGCTATATCAAGATAGGTACCAATGCAATTCAACACAACTTAACAGTTATTCCTAATAAAACTGACAAGTAAGAATAGGAGAAAACAATTTTACTAAGACAAACATCTCAAAACCAAAAGCAAATATCATACCAATTACTAGTAGGCTGAAATCACTTTCATTAAAATTATTAACAAAAGTGGGTGTTTGCTATTACTACTAAATTCAAGACAATTTTAGAGGTGCTAGCCAAGGAAATAGTGGAAGAAAATGGTTAGCTGGGCATGGTGGCTCATGCCTGTAATCCCAGCACTTTGGGAGGCCGAGGTGGGTGGATCACCTGAGGTCAAGAGTTCAAGACCAGCCTGGCCAACATGGCAAAACCCTGTTTCTACTAAAAAATACAAAAATTAGCTGGGCGTGGTGGCACTCACCTATAGTCCCAGCTACTCAGGAGACTGAGGCAGGAGAATCACTTGAACCCGGAAGGTGGAGGTTGCAGTGAGCCAAGGTTGTGTCACTGCACTCCAGCCTGGGTGACAGAGTGAGACTCCGTCTCAAAAAATAATGATAAATAAAAAAGAAAATAACTGGTTAATCAGTTATATTTGTGGAAAATGAAATTATTGTACACCCTGAAAATTCACGACATTTTGGAAACAGACTAGTAGGACTGATAGGATTTAAGGTGGCTGGAAATATAATATATTAAAAAAATAAACTTTCTCTCTAAAGGGTCTAGAAACAAAGACAAAAAAATTATTCAAAATAACCATAAAATCTTAAGGACGGGTGCGTTGGCTCATGCCTGTAATCTCAGCACTTTGGGAGGCTGAGCCAGGCGGATCACCTGAGGTCAGGAGTTTGAGACCAGCCTGACCAACATGGCAAAACCCCATCTCTACTAAAAACACAAAAATTAGCTAAGCATGGTGGCACATGCCTGTAATCCCAGCTACTCAGGAAGCTAAGACATGAGAATCACTTGAACCCGGGAGGTGGAGGTTGCAATGGGCCAAGATAGCGCCACTGCACTCCAGCCTGGGCGACAGAGCTAGACTGAGTCTCAAAAACACAAAACCAAACAAAATAACTATAAAATCTTAGCAATAATTTTGAAAAGAAAGATAAAAATCTAAATGAAAAACTGTGAACTTGAATGGAAAGATTCAAAATAAAATTTGAACAGAGGTTAAAAAAATCCTTTTCCCCAAATTAGAATTTAAATTTAATGTGCTTTGGCATTTTGTGGGTATGGGGAGAGAGATGTGGAGAGAGCAGGCAAGCTAGACAAGATGATAGAAAAATGTATAGCAAAGTGTAAGTTTGCAGGAAAATTATTAAAGTAAAACGGTTAGGGAGAATTGACCTACCGGTTAATATTTAAATATTTTTAAATTTTTAATGTTAAATATTTTGGTCACTTACATTAAAATAGTGTGTTGGGAACGGCCTGTGTTTACAGCCTGGCATAGCAAGATGCGTGAACGTCCCATGGGCCACTGGATCTCTGGAAAGTAGCTGGCCTTAAGTTGTCAAGTCTCAAGAGGTCTTGCAGTAATCTAGTCTGTTTTCTGTTGCTTATAACAGAACATCTGAAACTGGGTAATTGATAAAGAAAAGGGGCTGGGCATGGTGGCTCACACCTGTAATCCCAGCACTTTGGGAGGCCGAGGTGGGTAGATCATGAGGTCAGGAGTTCAAGCCCAGCTTGGCCAAGATGATGAAACCTTGTCTCTACTAAAAATACAAAAATTAGCCAGGCGTGGTGGTGGGTGCCTCTAATCCCAATTACTGGGGAGGCTGAAGCAGAGACTTGCCTGAACCTGGCAGGTGAAGGTTGCAGTGAGCTGAGATCATGCCACTGCACTCCAGCCTAAGTGACGGAGCAAAAATCCATCTCAAAAAGAAAAAAAAGAAAAGGAATTGATTTTTACAGTTATGGGGGCTGAGAAGTCCAAAGTTGAGGGGGTGCATCTGGTGAGGGCCTTCTTGCTAATGAAGATACTCTGCAGGATCTTAAGGGGGCATATGCATCACATGGTGATGGGGCTAAGTGTGCTCACATGCCAGCTCAGGTCTCTTCTTCTTCTTATAAAGCCACCAGTTCCCACTCCTGTGATAACCTGTTAATCCATTCATCCATGAATGGATGAATCTATTTATGGGGCAGAGTCCTCATGACCTAATGGCCTCTTAATAACTGCCACCCTGGGCATTAAGTTTCATCATGTCTTGAAGGAGACATTCAAACCACAGCACAGGTAAACGTCCAGATTGGGGCAGAGGGAGGGTCTTAGCCAGCCAAGGAGGCATTCCCAGCATCAGGAAACTGCAGCTAGAAGTTCCTGTTATGCAACTAGAAGTGCCCTGTCAGGAACAGACTGGGTACTTTCCAGAAGCACTTAGCCAGGGAAAGAACTATCTCCCACTACCAAGAAGACATCAACACTAAGTAAAAATGGCCTCCTCTCCTACTCGTCCAACCACCGAGAAGCCAGAAGAACGTGGCACAGAACAGTGAAGTAATGGACCAGCCCCGCCCCCTTTCCACTGCAGAATCCCAGCATGAGACTGACCCTGCCAAAGTTCAGGGATCCAGCTTGCTCTTGCTGGGGTGGCAAACGGACAGTGGCCACAGCAATGGACACAAGGTGTGGTGTTAAAGGAGGCTCCCTGCCCGCACCCTCTGGAGGGCGGCTCTCCCACTGAGTGAGGTGCACTAGCTGTAATCACCTATCAGCTCAGAGTGTTGACTGTGCATTAGTTATTGGTCTACGGAGATATTAGTTTCCTGTGGCTGCTGTAAAGAACTATCACAGACTGGATGGCTTAAAACAGATATTTATTCCCTCAAGTTCTGGAGGCCAGAGTTTGCAATCAAGATGTCAGTGGGTTGGTTCCTTCCGGAACTTCTGAGGGAGAGTCCATCCTACATGCCTGTCCTTGCTTCTGGTGGCTGTGAGCAGTCCGTGGTGTTCCGTGACGTATGGATGTACTGCTTGAGCCCCTGCTGCCGGCTTCATGCGGCCTTCTCTTCTCCGTGTCTCCACTTCCTTTCCAGATTTTATAAGTACATCCATCATTGAATCTGGGGCCTATCCTAATCCAGGATGATCTCACAGATCTTCACCTTAATTTAACTGCAAACATTCTTCTTTCCATTAAGATCAGATTCTGAGACTCTGGGCAGAAAGGTCTTTGGGAAGACATCACTCAACCCACTACAGAACTGTAGTGGGCCTGGTGGTCATGTGGCTGCCACACACAACCTCTCCATCCTATGGAAAAATACCTGGAGTCATCTGCTCAGGGAAGGACTGTGCTGTGCTCAGTAATGGGATCAGGTTGGTCCCAATTCAAAGCCAGCCATCTGCTTAGGGTGAATGTGGTGTTGAATAGGCCAATCGACTGGCACTTTAAAACTTTGGATTGAGCTGGGCACTGTGATGTGTGCCTGTGGTCCCAGCTACTCAGGATGCTGAGGTGGGAGGATCTCTTAAGTTCAGGAGTTTGAGACCAGCTTGGACAACATAGCAAGATCCCATCTCAAAAAAAATTATTTTAATGAAAGATGTACAACGTCTCTATACCAGTTACTACAAAACATTGCTGAAGGGAATTAATAAAGGTCTCAATAATGGAGTGGGGTATACCAAGTTTATGGATGTTGGACTTAACATGGTTAAGAAGTCAATTCTTTCAAAATTGTTCTATAGCTTTAATGATATTCATATGAAAATTCTAGCAGGCTTTTATTTTTGTAGAAACCAACAAGTTAATTCTAAAATTCGTATGAGATCAAGACCATCTTGACCTACATGCTGAAACCCTGTCTCTACTAAAAATACAAAAATTAGCTGTGTGTGTCTGGGCGCAGTGGCTCATGCCTATAATCCCAGCACTTTGGGAGGGCAAGGTGGGTGGATCACGAGGTCAGGAGTTTAAGACCAGCCTGACCAATATGGTGAAACCCCATCTCTACTAAAAATACAAAAATAAAAAAATAAAAATTAGCCGAGCATGGTGGCTCAAGCCTGTAGCCTCAGCTACTTGGGAGGCCGAGGCAGGAGAATCGCTTGAGCCCAGGGGGCAGAGTTTGCAGTGAGCCGAGATCACGCCACTGCTCTTCAACCTGGGCAACAGAGAGAGACTCCGTCTCAGAAAAAGAAAAAAAAAAAAATAGCTAGGTGTGGTGGTACGTGCCTGTGGTCCCAGCCACTTGGGAAGCTGAGGCAGGAGAATTGCTTGAACCTGGGAGGTAGGGGTTGCAGTGAGCCAAGATTGTGCCACTGCACCCAGCCTGGCGACAGAGTGACACTCCATCTCAAAAAATAAAATAAATAAAATAAAATAAAATAAAATAAAATAAAACTTATATGAAACTATAAAGAACCAAGACAAATTTGAAGAAGGACAAAGTTGTAGAATTGACACTATATGATAGCAAAAGTCCTGTAAAGCTTCAGTGGCCAAGACATTGTGATGCTGGTATAAGGAGAGACAACAGACCGATGGAGAGAATGCAGAGTTCAGAAATAGACTCACACATGTGCGGTCACTTGATTTGCAAGGAAGACTATGGTACAATTCAATGGGAAAGGATTCTTTTTTATAACTGGAGTGGGAACAACTAGAAACTTAAATAAACAACAAACCTTAGGCCAGGAACTGTGTCATGCCTATAATCCCAGGACTTTGGGAGGCCAAGGTGGGCAGATCACCTGAGGTCAGGAGTTTGAGACTGGCTTGGCCAACATGGCAAAACCCTGTCTCTACTAAAAATACAAGAATTAGCTAAGCACGGTGGCAAGCCCTTGTCATCTCAGCTACTCAGGAGGCTGAGGCAGGAGAATTAACTGAACCCAAGAGGCAGAAGTTGCAGAGAGCCAAGATTGCGCCACTGTACTCCAACCTGGGTGATGGAGTGAGACCCCATCTCAAAAAAAGAAAAAAAAATCACCACCTGTGTACTTAAGATTTGTTCAGTGTTCAGATGCAGTGACTCATGCCTGTAATTCCAGCACTCTGGGAGGCCAATGCAGGCAGATTGCTTGAGCTCAGGAGTTCAAGACCATCCTGGGCAACATGGCAAAACCCTGTCTGCAAAAAATACAAAAAATTAGCCAGACATGGTGGCATGTACCTGTAGTCCCAGCTACTCGGGAGGCTGAGGTGGGAGGATGGCTTGAGGCCAGGAGACAGAGGTTGCAGTAAGCTGAGATGGCACCACTGCATTTCGGCCTGGGCCACTAGAGCAGACCCTGTCTGAAGAAGAAGAGAAAGGAAGAGGAGGAGGAGGGGGAGGAGAAGGAGAAAAAGAAGATTATTTGTGCATTTTACTTTTGTAAACTGTATCTCAAATAAAAAAATAAAAATAAATCAAGAGCCAGAGAATAGCTAGAATAGACCAATAGACTTCCCTATGCTATCTTTGTGGTAAATATCTTATTTTTTAACGTGGCCTGGCCTAGTCTCTGACCCTGGCAGATAAAGATAACACATTCTTGCGGTGTGAGGACTTGTCAGACTTTTTGCCAGGAACCACAAAGTGGCCGTGCCTGCACCAAAAGGGACAGCACTCAAGCCTTCGTGCTGCTGGCTGCCTGCCTAGCCACTCCTCTGGGCCTCAGACTCCAGTTCCAGCAGGTTGAAGGTATCATGACTCTACTTGGTTGCAAATGGCAGAACCCAGGGGAAAGGAGTAGAATTGGGCTCCTTCCCACTTCCATTGGGGAACCCCAGGGCCCTCTTGCTCCACCTCATCCCTGTACTGACTCCTGCCAGCTGGCCATTCTGCCACCTGGACCATGGGGCAGGCTCCCCAGCACCCTCTCCCTCACTGCTGCCCTGCACCTAGGTTCATGGCTCTCCCACTCTCTCTCTGAGGCCCCTCTGGCACTCATTCCTTGGGACCCACTTTCCTGGGCCCTGAGGGCCCTTCTCTGAGAGGCTAGAGCAGTAAGGGTGGGACAGGGCCACCAGGGCTGGCCATTCCCACTGTTTCTCTGGCCATTTCCTTTGGGGAGCACTCTGTCCCCATCCCGCAGAGATGCTGAGCCACAGTGGGGCTGCAGGACAGCTGTGAGGAGAGCCTCTCATCCTAAGGCCAAAGTGCTTCCCGGATGCTCGCAGTCCCAAATTACAAACAGCTCTGACCCCATATCGTGGTTGAAACAGGCGGGCGGCAAGAGCGACGGTGCGGGATGCCAGAGAGTAAGTCAGAGGCGGGCTGAGCCGGGAGGAGGGCTGCGCGACCCAGTAGGGAAGAAATGACCGGTGCTGTGTCAGAGCCTCGTAAACAAGCATGACCTCACGCTCATCCTGCACACACCCCTCTGAGGTCAGGCAGACCCCTCCTGTCCCCTGGGCCTGCTGCACGTGGGTCCTGACGCCACAGGGCCTCGCTCCTGGGGGTGGGCCTGCAACTTGCGCAAGGAGTACATGCCAGCCCCGCCCTGTGGGCCTTGGGTGAGAAGTACTTTAGTATACCAGGCCTAGGCCTAGGTACTGAGGACACAGGGGTGGCCCTTGCCTCTGGGATCCCAGGGCCTAGTGGGGACATGGTCATGTGAATATTTTATTACAACACAGAGCAGCCAGCCAGCGGCAGAGTGGGGAACATTTAAGGCACAGGGCACCCAGAAGAAAGAGGGATTTATTCTGCCTGTGGGTCAAAGGAAGATTCCGGAAGGAAGACATTTTTCCACTGTGTCTTGAAGGGGCTTGCCAAAGAAAGATAAGGAAAGGGATTCCAGGCTGGGATGCCAAGAAGGGCTGTCTGAAAAAGGCCAAGTGCAAGGGCCAATGGGACCCTGGCCATGCTGACCCGTCGACCTCCAGCTTCCTCTGTTTCTCCTCCCAGAGAGACCCCAGGAGCCGCACAGATTCAATGCAGCTGAGTACTCCACATTCCAGGTCCTCAGTGCCAGCTTCCTGATGGGAATCCCTCGCCGCCAGGGAGGTACCTGAGAACACCTGGCTCTGACAGTGAGGAGGGCTGCTTCCCGTCCCTCCTGGCCCACCTGGCCCCTATGTCTCTCATTTCCAAGTGCTCTCCACTCTGGCAACAAACCCCAGGCCAGGAGGCGGGCTGCCAACCTCTCTCAGGTTGCCTCGGGGGCTCCATTATCCCCAGCCTGGGCATGAAGGGGAAAGGGGAGGACCCAGCAGTGTGTCCCCGCTCAGGGCCTCTGCAATCATCCCCTCCCATCCCCACCTATCCTGCACATGTCCACAGCTGGGTGGTGGGAGGGTGACTTCCCTTGTGCAGGATCAGGGCACAGTTGAAACTTGGTGGAGCCTTGACTGGAGCTGGGGAGGCTTTGGTGCTACCTGGCTCTTCTGACGCCCGTGGGGAGAGTCACCATGGCGGCCTGTGCTGGAGAATCCATAGCTGCTGGGGCTGTGGCCAACTGGGAAGGGAGCTCCTTGTCTGCAGGGGTGGCTGCTGCCCAGTACCAGCTACCTGTGGCTTTTGTGGAACTACAAGTCACATGTGGTCAGACCACAGAGCCAGCCCCACCCCATCCTTAAAGAGAAGCTGCAATTCAGATGTTAGGTAAATGCTTTCTGATTTTAAAATGTGGCAACTAGTTCAAAATGTTAAAATGCTTAATCAGGGCCAGTTACAACAAGTCTGTGGGTTGGCATGGCCTCCAATGGCCATCTACACTCTCTGCTTTTCACTGGAACATTGCACCCATTTACAAATGAGGCTACTGAGGCCCAGAGGCGCGCAGTGACCACCCACAGGAGGCAGAGCCAGTTGTAGACATCCTCCACTCCCTCTGCCTAAGTCGAGCTGCCCCTCTGAAGGCTGGACAGTGGCCACCAACCCGGCTGCTCAGTGAGCTACCACCCCTTCCGGGTGAGCCATGCAGAGGATCTCATTGGAGTTCTGTCCCCAGTAAACACCTGGGGACACACTTCCAAAGCCCAGGCTTGGACCTAAGAACAGTTTGCAGGTCCTGGGGACTGATTCCCCTCTTGGGCACAGGAGAACAGACCAATGGGCGCCCAGGCTTCCCCAGGCCCAGACACCCTGCATGTAATGGTTGAGCCCTTCAAGCTACTCTTCCCCCTACCAAGCCCCCAGCCTTCTTTCCTTGTGGACCCCGTCAGAACTGACATTCCAACAAGCCAGGACCCACAGCCTGGACCTGTCTCAAGGAGGTGGCCATGATCCCCTCTCCAGGACCCATCTGCCGTTCCCAACATAGTGGGGTGGGGCTCTGGGGGGCTGAAAGCAAAGGTGCATATCTTGCCACTTCACAGAGCATCTTCTATGTTCTGGTGAGCAATTTCACCACCTCATTCCTTTCTCCGTTCACATCATCATCATAATCCTGATAGCTCAAATGCATGCATCGCTCATACACAGTGTTCTGTGTACTGCACTAAGCACCTCCACTGCACTCTTTCTTTCTTTCCTTTTTGATTTTGTTTGTTTGAGATGGATTCTTGCTCTGTCATCCAGGCTGGAGTGCAGTGGAGCCATCTTGGCTCACTGCTACCTCCACCTCCCAGGTTCAAGCGATTCTCCTGCCACAGCCTCCTGAGTAGCTGGGACTACAGATACACGCCACCATGCCCAGCTAATTTTTTAATTTTTAGTAGAGACAGAATTTCCAGAGGCTGTCCAAGCTGGTCTCAAACTCCTGACCTCAGGTGATCTGCCCTCCTCAGCCTCCCAAAGTGCTGGGATTACAAGCGTGAGCCACCATACCTGGCCTCATTGAACTATTTCATGCATTCCTAGCAACAGTCTTCTGAGATAAGTCTTATTTTTATTTTTGTTATACAGATGGGATGAACACTGGGCAATATGGGGACTCAGAGCAGCACCAACTCTAGCAACCAGACTTATCTGTCCTCCGAGTCCAGGCTCTTAACTATTATGTGCCCTCCCCTTACCGCCCCAGCTTCAAGTTGCACCTGTCACTTTGTGTTCCCGAGCCTCAGCTTCCTCATCTGGAAGGAAGCTAATAATCTTCCTAGCAAGCTTGTTGTGGTGCTGTGAGGAAGGACTTAACACAGCATGTGTGGTTGCTGAACCCTGTGTGTTTCCAGGGGGGCCTGGAGCTAAAACTGACCCTTGGGCAACCCCTGGGTATGTGGCCCTCAGAATCTGATGCTTTTGTGTATGTCCAGATCAGTGGACATGGCTGAATGATATTAGTTTCTCAGTACTTGTCAGGATTGTTCTGTGCAAACACCAAGAAAGTGGATGTATCTGGCTTTACCTCGGGAGTCCTGAGTTTTGGTTACCACAGCAGGAGGTGCCTATGTGCGCAGCCCACTGTAGGAGCCTGGGATCCTGAGTCCTGAGTGGGCTTCCCTGGACAGAGATACTTTCCCTGCATCTCTCCAGCTCTCTGCTGTAGAGAAAAGTATGTCCTGTGTGACCCCAAGTGGGGGAAAGGCTTGAGAGCCTGTGCTGGCCTTTCTGGGCTTCCCGGGCATGTATTTTCACTGTTGCTTTGACTTTGTATCCTTTTCTGTCATAAAGCCTAACCATGAATATAATCTGCTATTGAGTCCTGTGAGCTCTTCTATTGAAACATCAAACTCATGGGTGGTCTTGAGACCCCCAAAACAGACGCTTGTGGGGGAATTTATACAGCATCTGCCAGCTGAGCACAGTGGCTCACGCCTGAAATCCCAGCACTTTGGGAGGCTGAGGCAGACAGATTGCTTGAGTCTAGGAGTCTGAGACCAGCCTGGCCAACATGGCAAAACCTCGTCTCTATTGAAAAAAAAAAAAAAAGAAAGAAAGAAAAAAGAAAGTAGACCGTGAGTGGTGGCTGACGCCTGTAATCCCAGCACTTTGGGAGACAAAGGCAGGTTGGATCACCTGAGGTCAGGAGTTCAAGACCAACCTGGTTAACATGGTGAAACCCCATCTCTACTAAAAATACAAAAATTAGCCGATGTGGCTAATGTGGCACATTATAGGCATGTGGCACATGCCTATAATCCCATCTATTTGGGAGACTGAGGCAGGAGAATCGCTTGAAACCTGGAGGCAGAGGTTGCAGTGAGCTGAGACAGTGCCATTGCACTCCAGCCTGACCACAGTGAGCTCTGTCAGGAAGGAAGGAAGGAAGGAAGGAAGGAAGGAAGGAAGGAAGGAAGGAAAATGAAAAAGAAAGAGAAAGAGAAAGAAAGGAAGGAAGGAAGGAAGGAGAAAGAGAAAGATAGAAAGAGAAAGAGAGAAAGAGGAAAGAAGGAAAGAGAAAGAAAGAAAGAAAGAAAGAAAGAAAGAAAGAAAGAAAGAAAGAAAGAAAGAGAAAGAAAGAAAGAAGAAAGAAAGAAAGAAAAGGAAAGAAAGAAAGAAAGAAAGAAAGAAAGAAAGAAAGAAAGAAAGAAAGAAAGAAAGAAAGAAAGAAAGAATAAAGCATCTGCCCATGGCAGGCACATGGAGAGGGCCTCAGCCATGGTGGCCAGAATCGCCACCTGTGGGGCTTCAGCCTGTTCCTGCTTTCCCCATTGATCCCGTCCTTTCTCCTAATCAGGGATGGGTTTTGACCTCCACCCTCAGTTCTGCCCTTTGCTTCCCTAACAGTGTAGCATTCTTTCTCCATGGCTTCTTCAGAACTGACCTCCCACCAGAACCTTCCTGATCAGGGCTGGGCCCTGTCCCTCACTAGGGACACAGAGTAAAGAGGCTGACCTTGACCCAGCAGGTGAGGTCAGTCAATTCCCCAGTCCAGCCTACTCACTCATCTGAGTGAGTAGGTTTGCTTCTCAGATAGGGGTGCACACCTGGAAGCCTGCCAGGTCGGACTGGGCACTCCACCCTTTGCATGTGCTGAGGTTGGGCCTTTGGAAGCTGCCCCTCTGGCCAGTGCTAAGACGGTGCTTCCCCATCCCAGGAGGTCTGTGTAACTAGGCTAGTCCTATGGTGCCAGAGTGCTGCAAATGGAGTCAGACCCTGGGAGTGGCAGCTTAAAGCCTTGGGAAGAAAGGAAGAAGTGTGGGTCAGACTATAAAAGTCGTTGAATAAAGAATGTATGAACACATGTTGCCCCAGCACTCCCAGCTGAGGACCACCAGGACCATTCCGTCATTTAAGCTTGGGCTGCCACTAGAGAGCACACACAGACAGGAAGGACTGAGTTGGGAGAGGCCTCTAGGATGTGGGCTCATGCTGGGTGAGCCGAAGGAGGGTTTTCAGGAATGCAGGTGGGTTCTGAATTGGGTGCCATCAGGAAATGGGAAGTTTGATGAGTCTTCATAACGTTTACCTAGGAGATAGGAAGAACAAGAAAGGTTAATGCTGTCATTGTGTTAAGAACCAATTGTAGGCCGGGCCTGGTGGCTCACGCCTGTAATCCCAGCACTTTGGGAGACTGAGGCAGGTGGATCACTTGAGGTCAGGAGTTTGAGACCAACCTGGCCAATATGGTGAAACCTCATTTCTACCAGAAATAGAAAAGTTAGCTAGGCTTGATGGTATGCACATGTAATCCCAGCTATTCAGTAGGCTGAGGCAGGAGAATTCCCTGAGCCCAGGAGGCACAGGTTGCAGCATGCTGAGATGGCGCCATTGCACTCCAACCTGGGCGACAGAGGGAGGCTACATCTCAAAAAAAAAAAAAAAGGTGGGGCCTGGTGGCTCATGCCTGTAATCCCAGCACTTTGGGAGGCTGAGGCGGGCGGATCACGAGGTCAAGAGTTCAAGACCAGCCTGTCTCTATTAATAATACAAAAATTAGCCGGGCATGGCATTGCATGCCTGTAGTCTCAGCTACTTGGGAGGCTAAGGCAGAAGAATCACTTGAACTGAGGAGGCAGAGGTTGCAGTGAGCTGAGTTTGCACCACTGTACTCCAGCCTGGGTGACAGAGCAGTACTCCATTAAAAAAAAAAAAAAAAAGAAAAAAGATTGGCCGGGCACTTCGACTCACACCTGTAAACCCCAGCACTTTGGGAGGCTGAGGTGGGTGGATCACCTGAGGTCAGGAGTTTGAAACAGCCTGACCAACAAGGTGAAACCCCATCTCTAAAAAATTAATTAATTAATTAATTAATTAAATAAAAAAAGATCAAGACCATCTTGGCCAACATGGTGAAACGCCATCTCTACTGAAGTACAAAAATTAGCCAGATGTGGTAGCACATGCCTGTAGTCCCAGCTACTTGGGAGGCTGAGCCAGAATTGCTTGAACTGGGAGGTGGAGGTTGTAGTGAGCCAAGATTGTGCCACTGCACTCCAGCCTGGTGACAGAGGAGGACTCCATCTTAACAACAACAAAAAAAAAACAAAGAAGAAGATGCAAAAAAAAAGAGCCAGAGAGAGACTGTTTGGTGTTTATGTGGTTGTGCGGTTGTCTCTGTTTAGCTCTGCCATGCTCATGGGATGGCCTTGCCCAGTTATTGTGATATTCTGCAAAAGTTGTTTATATTCATTTGGGAACATTATGGCCCCTGTGGCAGCTTCCAGCTGCCAGACCATTTTTCACTTTCTCAATGTGTAATCCAAGTAGCTCCATGTTTTTCTATTCTCTGGGGTCAGCTTCTCCTTCATCTTTTTATTTCCAAGTGAAAAAATCCAGAATGGTCTCCAATAGCATAATTGTAAGTATTCCCAGGAAGCATGGACACATTTTGCAACATCGATGGTCCCCAGTGAGTCATGTCTCCCAACATTCACACCCTCGTGTAGTCCTCTCCCTTAGAATATGTGCTGAGCCTGTCACTTGTTTTAACCGACAGAATGAGTCAGAAGTGACACGGGGTCAGTTCCAGTCGTAAGCCTTGCGAAGCCCTGGCAGTTTCCACTCTTGCACCTTTGAGAGCTGTCATGTCAGAAGTTACATGTAAAAAGTATGGCTCCCTGCTGGAAAGATGACCCAGAAAGGCCGCTCAGAGAGGGAAATGTCCTGAGACCATGAAGAAGAGAACCAAAGAACTCAACTAACAGCAAGAACGGAGGCTTCAGAAGTACTACTGCAGCTGGGCCACCCCTGGCAATTGGAGCAATCCTAGCCAAAGCACCAAGCAGATGAATGAAGACACGGCCTCAGGCATTCCAGCCTCAGCAGACATCACATGGAGCAGAGATGGGCCATCCCGCTGGGCTCTGTTTGGACTTCAGGCTCTCTCCGTCTTTACTGTCCATTGATGGAGGGAGGCATGGCAGTAGTGTTTTGCTTTATCTTAACATTCTCCTAACTGTACCATAAGGTAGAAATGCAATAAGCTGCAGCTGACATTTGGCCTCAGAAATGGGGACAATAAGGAGCAATGTTTTTGTTTTTTGTTTTTGTTTTTAAGACAGGGTCTCACTCTGTCGCCCAGGCTGGAGTGCAATGGAGTGATCTGGGCTCATTGCAACCTCTGCCTTCCCAGTTCAAGCGATTCCCCTGCCTCAGCCTCCTGAGTAGCTGGGATTACAGGCATCCGCCACCATGCCCAGCTAATTTTGGTATTTTTAGTAGAGACAGGGTTTCACTATGTTGACCAGGACGGTCTCGAACTCCTGACCTCTGGTAATCCACCTGCCTTTGTCTCCCAAAGTGCTGGGATTACAGGTGTGAGCCACCATGCCCAGCCCAGAGCAGTGTGTTTTATGACAAACAGGGGAGTGCCTGTCCAAATTCACCACAGCACTATAAACTTCTGCTGGCAGTTGCCACGCTGGAATGAGGATCACAGCTGCCCAGCTTCCAGTTTGTCAAGGGAGGCCAGCAACCTTATTGTGCCTGTGATTCTCCTGAGTTCTAAATGCTGGTGCAAATTGTTTTGAAACACTGTGCAGGCCATCCCATGTCCAAAGGAGGGGAAAAAACCAGCAAACCCATGTCCGGGTTGATTTTGGCTTGTGATTGACCACTTTGTCTCCTCTCATCTAGAGCAAATCTTCTCAACATTTAATATTTTAAACTATTTTCATTTTAGAAACAAACCCACAAGCTTTTCATACTCCCTCAGTTCTTCTCAGTTATCTACTGCTGTGTAACAAATGATCCCAAGGCTTGGTGGCTCGACTGGGGAGGGATCTACTTCCAAGCTTACTCATATGGTTGTTGGCAAAACTTACATACAGGCCGTCAGACTGAGAGGCTCAGTTCCTTGCTGGTTGTCGGCCACAGGCCACGCTCAATTTCTTAGCACATCAGCCTCTCTGTGGGGTAGCTCACAGCACTGCTGCTGGCTTCATCCAAGTGAGCTAGCAACAGCCGGCAAGAGAGGGAACCTGCAAGTGAGGTGAAGCCACCACCTTTACAGCCTAATCTCAGAATGGCACTCACGACTTTGTCTTGTTCTGTTTTTTAAGTGTACGATGTAGTGGTGTGAGTTAAATTCACCCCGGTGTGCAGCGCCACCACCATGTTTCCAAAACGTTTTATTCTCCAACATTTTAATTTATTTTTTATTTTTATTTTTTTGAGACAGAGTCTCGTTCTGTCGCCAGGCTGGAGTGCAGTGGCGTGATCTTGGCTCACTGCAGTCTCCACCTTCTGGGTTCAAGCGATTCTCCTGCCTCAGCCTCCTGAGTAGCTGGGACTACATCTCCAACATTTTTATTATGGTCAAATGCAAACAACAAAATTTGCCATCTTAGCCATTTTTAAAGTTTAGACTCACTAGTATTAAGTACATTCATATTGCTGTGCAATCATCAGCACCATTCAGCTCCAAAACTCCAAAACTCTTTTCATCTTTTGAAACCAAAATTCTATACCCATTAAACCATAAATCTGTATTCTTCCCCCCGAAGCCCCTGGAAACCACCGTTCTGCTTTCTATTTCTGTGAATTTGATTACTCTTGTTACCTCATATAAGTGGAACATTACAATATCTATTCTTTCATGCCTGGGTCACTGCGCTTAGCATGATGACTCAAGGTTCATTGAGCCTGTGTCAGACTGTCCTTCATTTCTAAAGCTGAATGACAGTCCACCGTGGTTCTGTGCCACCTTTTGCTTATTTGTTCACCTGTTGACAGACACTTGGGCCGCTTCCACCTTTTGGCGATGGTGAATAATGCTGCTGTGAACACAGACTCACAAATATCTTTTAGGTCCCGCTTTTAATGCTTTTGGTCTATACCCAGACATGAAATTTCTGAATCATATGGTCATTCTATTTAGTTTTTTGAGGGATCAAAACCACACTGTTTTCCACAGCGGCCATACCACTTTACCTTCCCACCAGCAGTGCACAAGCTTCCAGCTGCTCTGTGTCCTCAACGGCACTTGGTATTTTCTTTTCCATTGCTGGTGCCTATCCTCGTGGATATGAGGTGGTATCTTACAGTGGTTTTGGTTTGCATTTTGATATGGTTGGAATGTTTTGTCTTCTCCAAATCTCATGTTGAAATATGACCTCCAGTGTTGGAGGGGGGTCTAGTGGGAGGTGCCTAGATCATGGGGATGGAGACCTCATGAGTGGCATGGTGCTGTCCTCAAGGGAATGAGTGAGCTCTCACTCCATGAGTTCGTACAAGATCTGGTTGTTTAAATAAGGCCTGGAGCAGTGGCCGACGACTGTAATCCTAGCACTTTGAGAGGCTGTGGTGAGTGGATCACCTGAGGTCAGTAGTTCGAGACCATCCTGGTCAACATAGTGAAACCCCATCTCTACTAAAAATCCGAAAAAAATTAGTCAGGCGGGGTGGCAGGCACCTGTAATTCCAGCTGCTCATGAGGCAGAGGCAGGAGAATCACTTGAACCCAGGAGGCGAAGGTTGCAGTGAACCAAGATCATGCCACTGCATTCCAGCCTGGGCAAAAAAATAAAATATGTCAGGCCCAGCGGCTCACGCCTGTAATTCCAGCACTTTGGGAGGCTGAGGTGAGTGGATCATCTGAGGTCAGGAGTTCAAGACCAGCCTGGCCAACATGGTGAAACCACATCTCTACTAAAAATACAAAAATTAGCTGGGTATGGTGGCAGGGTGCCTGTAATCCCAGCTACTCAGGAGGCTGAGGCAGAGAATTGCTTGAACCCAGGAGGCGGAGGTTGCAGTGAGCTGATAGTGTACCACTGCACTCCAGCCTGAGCAACAGAGTGAGACTCTGTCTCAAAAAAAAAAAAAAAATTGGCTGGGCATGGTGGCTTATGCCCATAATGGCAGCACTTTGGGAAGCCGAGGCAGGTAGATCACGAGGTCAAGAGATCAAGACCATCCTGGCTAACACGGTGAAACCCTGTCTCTACTAAAAATAGAAAAATTAACTGGATGTGGTGGTGCTACTTGGGAGGCTGAGGCAGGAGAATTGCTTGAACCCAGGAGACGGAGGTTGCAGTGAGCTGAGATCACGCCACTGCACTCCAGCCTGGGCAACAGAGCAAGACTCCGTCTCAAAAAAACAAATTGAAATTAAAATTTAAAAATAATAATAAAATAAGAGAGCCCGACATCTCCTCCCTCTCACTCTTGCTTCCTCTCTTGCCATGTGATGCGCTGCCTTGCCTTCCTTTGCCACCAAAATTGTAAGCTTCCTGAGGCCTCGCCAGAGGTAGATGCCAGTGCTATCCTTCTTGTACAGCCTACAGAACTGTGAGCCAAATAAACTTCTTTTCAATATAAATTATCCAGACTCAGTTACTTCTTTATGGAAATGCAGAATAGGCTAACACACATTCCCCAGTGATTCATGATGCTGAGCGTCTTTTCATGGGATTGTTCACCATCTGCACATCTTCTTTGGAAAAATGTCCTTTGCACATTTTCTCAATAGGCTTTTGTTGTTGTTGTTGCTGTGGAGTTGTAGGAGTTCTCTTACGTATTCTGGATATTAATCCTTTATCAGCTGTGTTTTCTCCCATTTGGTAGGTTGCTCTTTTACTCTGTTGAGAGTAGTTTTTGATGCACAATTGCTATATTCTATTTTTATAAGTAAGTTACTACATCCCGCTTTCCCATGAGCTGTGGGACTATTTGCTATTTACACAGCCAAATTTACCATTCAGAGATAGGAGGCAACAGTGGCAGTAACCAGCAGCTGCCACATGTCCAGAGAAGGGGCTCGGGGCAGAGTTGGGTCCAGAGCAACATCGTTCATAACACAGGTGATGTGGAGGCCAACGTGGCCCCAAAGTGCCCTGTCTCCTGAGGGCTAGGCACAACATCTGCTTGGGATGTCACCAGAATTCAAGCCAAGGTCTCTGCTGGAGAATGGAAGCAAGTGACAATCACAGCACAGTGACTGTAGTGGGGTGGGGTGGGGGAACACATGCATGTAAGTGCACATTCATGTAACATTTTGGGATGGTAAAAAGTATCAGCCTCAAACATGGCGATAACCTTTCCCCTATTCGTCCCCTTCTAAGATTCTCAAGTGTAAGGAGAAATCAGAAAATGGCACAACAGTTTATATTTTTAAGGGATCTCACTTTTATTTGTAAACAAATATGTGGTGTATTTATGTATAGCCATCTTATTAGCTCTAGAAGGTAGAAAAACATTTTAATTTTCTATTTTTCCCTATCTTCATTTTCTGTGAAAAAAATTGGTTACTTTTGTGAGAAGAAATACATTTTATAAACATATGTAGATTGTAGTAGTGATTACTTGTTTAAAAACCCACAAATGCAAAGCATTTAAAATGTTAAAGACTAGAGACTTGAATAAAGTAATGGTTATGTAACTATATGGTACACTTTTATGTGTTCATTACAATTACACTTCTAAGGATTTTAGCAACTACAGAAAAATCTTCCTTATAAAATAAGTTTAAAATATAAATTAGATGTAAGACATATACTTACATATGAAGTCAGACGTTGGATTCAACTTTCGTAGCTGGCCGGGTGCAGTGGCTCATGCCTGTAATCCCAGCACTTTGGGAGGTCAAGGCAGGTGGATCACCTGAGGTCAGGAGTTCAAGACCAGCCTGACCAATATGGTGAAATGCCATCTCTACTGAAATACAAAAATTAGCCGGGTGTGGTGTCAGGCACCTGTAATCCCAGCTACTCGGGAGGCTGAGGCAGGAGAATTGCTTGAACCTGGGAGGCAGAAGTTGCAGTGAGCCAAGACTGTGCCACTGCACTCATCTGGGCAATAGAGCAGACTTCGTCTCAAAAAAACAAAAACAAAAACAACCTTACATAGTTAGATCTGCCATACAAGAGGTGCTCAACAAATGTTGGACCAATTAATCTGCTCATCCAAATCAGTGAATTGTTCTGGGCAACTACTTTGGAAGGTCTGGGCTTGGCTGCGTGGCTGACTGGATCATCTGATGGAGGGTGGAATATGTGGCTTACTTAGATTACCTGGATTTTCTGGCCTGGGTTTGAATATTTGGACTGATTCACGCAAAGTGTGATTAGACAAATACTTTTGTTTACATATGTCTAGAAAAATATTCTGAAAGCTATTCACCAAGTGGTGGATATCTTTGCAGGTGTAAAGTGGTTATCTCTGGGTGATGGGATGGTGATTTTTATTTATTATTACTATTTTTTGAGACAGGGTCTTGCCCTGTCACCTAGATTGGAGTGCAGTAGGGCAGTCATAGCTTGCTGTAGCCTCAATCTCCCAGGCTCAAGCAATCACCTCTTCCACCACAGCCTCCCATGTAGCTGCGATCTCAAGCGTGCACCACCACATAATTCAACTGTGTTCAGCACATGTTTGTGGGGCTCCCACTGTGTTCCATTTTCAGTGTTCCTTTGGAAAAAATGGCTAATTTCAAAATATTTTGTAAAGATGGGGGTCTCACTATGTTGACCAGGCTAGTCTTGAACTCCTGGGCTCAAGAGATCCTCCCACATCAGCCTCCCAAAGTGCTGAGATTGCAGGCATAAGCCACCGTGCCTGGCCACTTTTCTTTATTTTGCAAGTTTTTTGCAAGTAATATGTGTGAGTTTTAGAGTCGGTTTCTGTAAGCTCTGAAAATACATATTCCTCTAAGGGTATCCAGCACATTACGGCAAGCCTTTGATCTGTTCTGAGTCTGTGTTATGAAAACAATTCTTGAATATTCTCAGTAAATTAGATTTTGATGGATACCGGCATCTGGAAGTTACTTGGGAATATTTTAAATAAAGCCAAAGTTGCTCTGAGCCCTTTTGCCAGCCCAACCCGCAGAGGTGCTTGGTGTGTGTATGCTGGCCCTGGTGAGGCTAAGCGGGAGGCCAGAAGCGTCACCTGGGGACTAGCAGTCCGTGTTATTTTTGCTCAGCCAGCAGCCATTCCCTTCTCTGGGAAAGGTGTCCTGATTTTCCCACAGGGGAGCAGCCCTCCTCCACGGGCAGGTCAC
This sequence comes from Cebus imitator, assembly GCF_001604975.1. Lineage (NCBI taxonomy): Eukaryota > Metazoa > Chordata > Mammalia > Primates > Cebidae > Cebus > Cebus imitator. The sequence continues at coordinate 843,378 of NW_016107940.1, forward strand.
GCAGTCTGATGGGGCTGAGCTGCTCAGTGGTGAGCATGAAGCCCAGGCCTGGTCGATAAGAGCAAGGACCTCCTGGTCTCAGTGATCAGCTCAGGGAGCCCCATGTGGCCCACAGCAAGAAACGGCATGAGGTGTTTCCCAAGCCCTGTGATTCTCCTCCTAAGCCAGCTCTGGCCCATGGAATGCGGGCAGAAGTGATGCATGCCACATTCAGGCCTGCACCTCGCAATATCTCCCAGGTGTGACATTGTCTCTTGCCTTTCTGGGATAACCTTGAGGTCTCACACGGAAGATGTTAGGGTCGCAAAATGGGAGGAGCCCAGACATGTTAGTGACACATTAGGCTATGACGTGAGCGGTAACATTTTATAATGTTAAGTCACTGAGATCTCAGGATTTATGTGTTACCATAGCAAAGTCTAGCCTATGCTGACAAATATATGACCCAAACCCATGCCAGACTAATTAGAGTGGGCCCTAAGGACTTGGGTTTGGAAAGTTACCCTCTTTTCCCAGAAGTTGCTAAGCTATTAGGATATAAACCTGGAGTGCTAGGGGCCATTATTTATGGCACATGTATTTCATTTATCGTAAGAGTATTTATTGAGTGCTTTCTATGCTCCTGGCAGTGGCCTGGACTCACAGTTCACGGCTTCCAAGTGGGGAGGAACCAGTCTGAGGATGGGGCTAACATAGAAGAAAGCCAAACAGACAAGCAGAGCATGGCTTTAAACTCCTGGATCCAGGCATACCTGGAACTACCTGCATACTTTCTTGTGAACAATTTTGACACTTGCATGCAACAATTCAAACTAATTCAAGGATAAAAACTGAAACAAAAGCAAGGTCATAGGCCTGTGGTGTCATCCAGAGGGGCCGATTAGAGGCAGGGTGTAGATACTGGCTCGGACAGAACTTTCCAGAACCGAGCAAGTGAATGCAGTGGTGTCCAGGACTAGGCATACCCTGGCTCACCGGGATTTGGTTGCAATGGTGCCTGACACCCAGGCTTGTCTGTGGTCACTCAGGCCAACCCTGTGTTCTGACGGCTCAGGTTGGTTCCATGAGCACCAACCACACCTGACCCCAGGCTTTGCAGGCATGACACAAAACAAGTCACAATTAGGAGACACAAATGAAAATCAATTCACTTGTGTTCAGCACGTGTATGGAGCTTCCACTGTGTTCCATTTTCAGTGCTCCTTGGGAAAACCATCTCCAACACTTTTTACACATCAAACATTCTTTTCTCCTTCCCTTCCTCCCTCCTTTCCTTCTTGCTGCTCAACAGTAGCTGAATATAATGTTAGCAAGGCCTGTGCAGGGCAGTGATCATGGGAAGATCAGTGGGACCTAGGGCTTCAGATTCACAGAAAGTGTGCTGTCATTAAGCTGTTTACAAAATATGTATATACAGGGTCTCACTCTGTTGCCCAGGCTGGAGGCCAGTGGCACAATAATGGTTCACTGCAGCCTAGAACTCCTGGGCTCAGGTGATTCTCCTGCTTCAATCTCCCAAAAGTAGCTCAGACCACAGGCATGCACCACTGTGCCTGGCTAATTTTTATATTTTTTTGTAGATATGGGGTTTTGCTATGTTGCCCAGGCTGGTCTGAAACTCCTGGGCTCAAGCAATCCTCCTGCCTCGGCCTCCCAAAGTGCTGGGATTATACGTGTGAGCTACTGCACCCTGGCTTACAAAATATCTTTAGCTCTTCAACTTCTGAGCACATGATAGGATCACACTTCCCAGCCTCCATGTTTGGGTGTGGTTGGACGACTAATGAGTCAGACAAATGAGCTGAAGCATTTAATTGCTTATGCAAGATCTGCCAAAGCTGTCAGTTTCCCTCTGCCATGGTGACGATTGAAATGACTGTTGAAACGGTGGCTGCTTTTTTAGCCTGAGTTTTGGAGAAATAAAACATGGAGGGATTCCCCCCTCTGGGATCCCCTCCCAAGACAGCGTTAGAGCTCTCTCGCTCTCTCTCTCTCTCTCTCTCTCTCCCCTTCTCTTTCTTTCTCTCTCTGCCTAATAAGTTTTTAAAAAATGGAGCAGAAGCCGTGGATAACCTATTGTAAACATGTAACACGAGGGAGAAGTAAAGCTTTGCTGTTACATGTCATTAAGAGTTGAGGGATCCCTCTTCATTAAGAATTGAGAGTATGGCTTCTCTTATCCTGACTGAGGCACAAATTTGCCAAAGGATGGAATGTTGAGTAACATGCACAACAGAGAGGTTTCCAAAGCATAGCCCATAGGTCTCCCAAGAGTCCCTGCTCAAAGGACACTGTGCTCCTCCTTGGTTGAGGTCTTGGTTTCCTGCTATGGCCCCTGCCTTTACACTTCTGCTCTCCCACCTTAGATTGGAATGACTTTTCATCAGTCTGTCTGGGGTCTAACTTCTGGACTGAGTTGGCCTGGGCAGGATGCCATACCAATGGTCTTGGCTCTCTGCAGCTATATTAGCTTCCTCTTGTTGCTTTAGCAAATTGTCACAAGCTTGGTGGCTTAAAACAACAGAAATTTACTCTCTCACAGTTCTGAAAGCCAGAAGTCCAAAATCAATGTGTTTCAACAAGGTGCCTCAAGGTTCTAGAGAATAATCCATTCTTTGCCTCTTCTTTTTTTTTTGAGACAGAGCAGTGTCGTGATCTCAGCTCACTGCAACTTCTGCCTCCCTGGTTCAAGTGATTCTCCTGCCTCAGCCTCCCAAGTAGGTGGGACTACAGATGCTTGACACCACGCCCAGCTAATATTTTGTATTTTTAGTCGAGAGGGGGTTTCACCATGTTGGCTAGGCTGGTCTTGAACTTCTGACCTTCTGATCCACTTGTCTTGGTCTCCTAAAGCGCTGGGATTATAGGCGTGAGCCACCATACCCGACCTATTCTTTGCCTCTTCTAAGTTTTGGTGGCTGTGGCTTCCTTATCTTGTGGCCACATCACTCTGATATCTGACTGAGTCTTCACACCCCCTTCTCCTCCATGTGTGTATTCTCTTATATGTCTCTTAAAAGGACACTTATTATTGGATTTAGAACCTACCCAGACAATCCAGGATGACCTCCTCACCTCCTAATCCTTAACTTAATCACATCTACAAAGTTCCTTTTTCTAAATAAGGTAACCACAGGTTCCAGGGATTAGGACATGGACATATCTTTTTGGAAGCTAGCACTCAGCCAATATATGTGTCCCCAGGGCCAATTAATGAGGTGGGGGTATGGGGGCCTTCACAAGAGCCCATGGCAATGACTAATGTGTTCAGTTTTTATATTTCTATCTTAATGGAATATTTAGGCAATATAAAATAGACAATGAAAAGTGAATAAAGCCTCAAGTCCCCATTGCTTTGTTGAGCAGGGACGAGCATCTGTACTGGTTCTCTTCCTTCTACCTGAGCTGATAAGATGTCCAAGGCTGGAATGAGGAGGTTCACAATATTTGGGCGTTGCCTTTTCCCTCTAAGAGTAATTCACGGGAACTTTCCATCTGTCCAAGTAATCTGCAACTTAGTTTTAGAAATTTTTTTGACCACTGAATGTGAATTCAATACTCCTAGGTGTTATTTTATGAGTGTTTAATGATTTTTTCCTAATTATATAAGTAATAATGTTCATTAGAGAAAAGTTGGAAATTATCTAAAAGTGAGTAAGAAATCTCCTAAAATCCCCCCAGAAATAACTGGTAATTTTTTGTTAAAATATCCTTTCAATATTTTCTCTAAGCTTATACTTATTGCATTTTGCTTCAAAAAACTAGTTGATTTCTGCTGTTAATCTAATAGGTTTTCCTTTACAGGCTACCTGTTGCTTTTGCCTCATAGCTCTTAAGATTTTTTCCTTTATCTTGACTTCAGATAACTTGGTGATTATGTGCCTAGGTGATGATCCTTTGGGGATGAATTTCTTGAGTGTTTTTTGAGCCTCTTATATTTGGATGTATAGATCTCTCGGAAGGCTAGGGAACTTTTGCTCGATTAGTCCCCCAAATAAATTTTGCAAACGTTTAGATTTCTCTTCTTCCTCAGGAGCATCAATTCATCTCAGGTTTGGTCATTTAACATAATCCCAAACTTCTTGGCAGCTTTGTTCATTTTTCAAACTCCTTTTTTCTTTGTCTGTCAGATTTGGGTTAATTTGAAAGCCTTGTGTTTGAGCTCTGAAGTTCTTTCTTCTGCTTGTTCTATTCTATTGTTGAAACTTTCCAGCACGTTTTGCATTTCTCTAACTGTGCCTTCCATTTCCAGAAGTTGTGATTGTTTTTTATTTGTGCTATTTCTCTGGAGACTTTTTAATCCCTCCCTGTATTATTATTTTTTTAATGTTTTTAGGTTGGTTTTCACCTTTCTCTGGTACCTCCTTGTGTAACTTAATAATCAAACTTCTGAATTATTTTCCTGGCAATTCAGAGATTTCTTCTTGGTTTGGACCCATTGCTGGTGAGCTGGTGTAATCTTTTGAGGGGTGTTAAAGAAACCTGCTTTGTAGACCAGGTGCGGTGGCTCATGCCTATAATCCTAACAATTTGGGAGGCCAAGGTGGGTGGATCACCTGAGATCAGGAGTTCCAGACTAGCCTGGCCAACATGGCGAAACCCTGTCTCTACTAAAAACAAGCAAATAAACAAACCCAAATAAACAAAAATTAGCTGGGGTTGGTGGCAAGCACCTGTAATCCCAACTACTGTGGAGGCTGAGGCAGGAGAATCACTTGAACCCAGTGGGTGGAGGTTGCAGTGGACCAAGATAGAACCACTGCACTCCAGCCTGGGCGAAAGAGTAAAATTCCATCTCAAAAAATTAAAAAAATAAAAAAATAAGTGGGAGTTAAGCTATGAGGACACAAAGGCATAAGAATGGCACAATGTTTTGCAGCAGGATTGTTCATGTTTAAAAAAAAAAAAAGAATGACACAATGGACTTTGGGGACTCGGGGGAAGCGTGGAAAGGGGGTGAGGGATAAAAGACTACACACTGGGTACATTCTATACTGTTGGAGTGATGATGGGTGCACCAGGATCTCAGAAATCATGACTAAAGAACTTATTCATGTAGTCCAGGCATGGTGGCTCACGCCTATAATCCCAGTACTTTGGGAGGCCAAGGCAGGCGGATCATGAGGTCAGGAGTTCGAGACAAGCTTGGCCAACATAGTGAAACACCCATCTCTACTAAAAGTACAAAAATTAGCTGGGCGTGGTGGCTCGCACCTGTAGTCCCAGCTACTCAGGAAGCTGAGGCAGGAGAATCACTTGAACCCGGGAGGCAGAGGTTGTGGTGAGCTGAGGCTGGGTCACAGCACTCCATCCTGGGCTACATATAAAGGGAATGAGGAACACCTTTGATGGGACCATTAGTAGATTACATATAACTGAGGGAAACATCTCTGAGCTTGTAGATATCAATAAAAACGTCCCAAACTGAAATGCAAGGAGAAAAGAGAACCAAAAAGAATGGAACATAATATCCAAGAACTGTGAAATAGCTACAAAAGTTGTAACATTTGCATAATGGGAATACCAGAAGGGGAAGAAATAAAGAAACAAAAGAAGTATTTGAAGCAATAATAACTGAGAATTTTCCCCTATAAATGTCAGACACCAAACCACAGGCAGGGAAACTTAGAGAACACCAATCAGGATAAATCCCTCCAAAACCCAAAAAAACGACCCCTCAGCACATCACATTCAAACCGCAGAAATCAAAGATAACAACATAATCTTGAAAGAAACCAGACAGGGAAAACATCTTATCTACAAAGAAGCAAAGATAAGGATTACATCTGGCTTCTCAGAAACCATGAAAGCAAGAAGAGCAAAGTGAAATATTTTAAGTCTTAAGGGGAAAAAACTCACCAACTTAAAATTTCATATTCTGTGAAGTTATCTTTCAAAAGTAAAGGAGAAATAAAGACTTTCTCAGACAAATAAAAATCAAGAGAGTTTGGCAACAGTAGACCTACCTTGCAAGAAATGTTAAAATAAGTTTTTGAGAGAGAAGATAAAATCAGATCTATATAAAAAAGGGAGGGTAATGTAGAAGAAATAAGTGAAGGTAAAAGAAAAACTTTCATTTTTCTTAATTGTTCTAACAAATAACTGTTCAAATAATCAAAGCAACAATGTATTCAACGATTATAGCATATGTATAAGTGAAATGAATTACAGTAATGATACAAGGGTCAGGAGGGAGGAATTAGGAATATTTTGTTATTATAAGGTACTTGCACTACCCCTGAAATAGTATAGAGTTACTCTGAAAGTGAATCTGGATGAGTTGTAAATATATATTGTAAACTCTAGGATGATCACTAAAACAAAGTTTTTTAAAAAGTATAATTGAGTAGGCTGAGCACAGTGGATCATGCCTGTAATTCCGGAACTTTGGGAGGCCAAGATGGGTGGATTACGTGACCTCAGGAGTTCAAGACCAGCCTGGGCAACATGGCAAAACCTCGTCTCTACCAAAACTACAAAACTAGCCTGGCATGGTGGCCCATGCCTGTGGTCCCTGCTACGTAGGAGGCTGAGGTAGGAGGATTGCTGGAGCCCAGGAGGTCAAGGTTGCAGTGAACCGTGATCACAGCACTGCACTCCAGCCCAGGTGACAGAGCAAAATGCTGTCT
>NW_016107940.1:852504-863289 GCF_001604975.1 Cebus imitator
AAAAAAAAAAAAAAAAAAAAAAAGAAAGCACCATGCTAGATGGATTCACTGGTGAATTCTACCAAACATTCAGAGAAGAAATTAAAATTATCTACAATCTCTTCCAGAAGTTAGAAGCAGAGAGAATACTTCTGAACTCACTCTGTGAGGCCAGCATTACCCTAATGCGAAAACCAAAGGCATTATAAGAAAATAAAACAACAGACCAACATTTCTCATAAACATGTGTGCAAAAATCCTCAACAAAATGCTAAGAAATGAAATCCTACAATGTATAAAAAGTCACATACATTGACCAAGTATGCAAGACTAATTAAAAATTCAAAAACTAATGTAATGTAAGTTATATCAACAGACAAAAGAAGAAAAATCATATGATCATCTTAGTAGCTGCAATAAAAAGCATCTTCCTCAACGTGATGAAGAACATCTACCAAAAACCTACAGCTAACATCATCCTTATGGTAAGAAGTTACAAGTTTTCCCATTAAGATCAGGAACAAGGGCTGGGCACATGGTTCATTTCTATAACCTCAACACTTTGGGAGGGCAATGTGGATGGATCACCTGAAGCCAGGAGTTTGAGACCAGCCTAGTCAACACAGAGAAAACCTGTCTCTACTAAAGATACAAAAAATTAGCCAGGCAAGGTGGCACACACCTGTAATCCCAGCTCCTCAGGAGGCTGAGCCACAAGGATCACTTGAACCCAGGAGGTGGAGGTTGCAGTGAGCTGAGGTCATGCACCACAGCACTGCTGCCTGGGCAACAAAGTGAGACTGTCTCAAAAAAAAAAAAAAAAAAAAAAGATTGGGAACAAGGCAAAGATGTTTCCTCTCACCATTCCTTTTCAATATCATACTGGAAGTTCTTGTTAATGCAATAAGACAATAACAGGAACTAAAAGGAATACAGATTGGGAAGGAAGATGAAACTATCTTTGTTCACAGATGACATGATTTTCTAAGTAGAAAGTCTAAAAGAACAAACAACACAAAATCTCCTGGAAACAAGTGATCATAGCGAGACTTCAGGATACAAGGTAAATATAAGAAAGTTAATCGCTTCCTTATGTATGAGCAACGAACAAGTGAAATTTGAAAGGAAAAACACAATACCATTTTAGTTAGCACTCAAAAGAATGTAATACTCAGATATAAATCTAACAAAATATGTACAGGATCTATATAAGGAAAACTGCAAAACTCTGATGAAAGAAATACAAGAACTAAATAAATGGAGAGATATTCCATGTTTATGGATAGAAAGATTCAATATTGTCAAGGTGTCAGCTGTCTTAGTCTGTTCAGGCTACTATAACAAAATGCCTTAAAGTGGATATTTTATTTTATTTTATTTTATTTTGAGACAGAGTTTCACTCTTGTTACCCAGGCTGGAGTGCAATGGCGCGATCTCGGCTCACCGCAACCTCTGCCTCCTGGGTTCAGGCAATTCTCCTGCCTCAACCTCCTGAGTAGCTGGGACTACAGGCACGCACCACCATGCCCAGCTAATGTTTTGTAGTTTTAGTAGAGACAGGGTTTCACCATGTTGACCAGGATGGTCTCGATCTCTTGACCTCGTGATCCACCCGCCTCGGCCTCCCAAAGTGCTGGGATTACAGGCGTGAGCCACCGCGCCCGGCCAAAGTGGATATTTTATAAATAGCAGAATTTAATGCTGACAGTTCTGGAGGCTGGGAAATCCAAGATCAAGACACCAGCAGATTTGGTGTTTGGTAAGGGCCTGTTCTTCACAGATGGCACCTTCCCTTCATATATCCTCTTATGGTAGAATGGGCAAACAAGCCTTATAAGAGCTACAGCCTCTTTTATAAGGATATTAATCCCATTCACAAGGGCAGAGCCCTCATGACTTAATCACCTTCCAAAGGCCACCCATTTTAGTGTGATTGCATTGAGGATTAGGTATCAATATATTAATTTTGTGGAAACACAAACATTCAAACCATAATAACAGTTCTTCCCAACATAAGCTGTAGATTAAATGCAATCATAATGAAATTCCCAGCAAATTATTTTGTGAATATCAATGAATTGATTCTAAAATTTATACAGAGAGGCAGAAGACCCAGAGCCATCAACACACTATTTAAGGAGAAGAGCAAAGTTGGAGGACTGACACTATCTGATTTCAGGATTACCTTAAAGCTACAACCATCAAGACAGTATGGTGTTGGTGACAGAATAGACAAATAAATCAATGAAACAGAACAGAGGGCACAGGTAGAAATAGACTCATGAAAATATAGTCAACTAATATTTGACAAAGGAACAAAGGCAATCCCATGAAGCAGAGATAGCCTCATCAAATGGTGATGGTCATCTGTATTAGTTCGTTCTCACACTGGTTATAAAGACATACCTGAGGCTGGGTAATTTATAAAGGAAAGAGATTTAATTGACTCACAGTTCCGCATGGCTGGGGAGGCCTCAGGAAACTTACAATCAAGGTGGAAGGAGAAGCAAACATGTCCTTCTTAACATGATGGCAGCAAAGAGAAGTGCTAAACAAAAGGGGGAACCCCTTTTATAAAACAATCAGATCTTGTGAGAACTCACTCATTATCATGAGAACAGCATGAGGGTAACCACCCTATGATTAAATTACCTCCTACTGGGTCCCTCCCATAACACATAGGGATTATGAGAACTACAATTCGGGCTGCGCATGGTGGCTCATGCTTGTAATCCCAGCACTTTGGGAGGCCGAGGCAGGTGGATCGCCTGAGGTCAGGAGTTCAAGACCAGCCTGACCAATATGGTGAAAACCCGTCTCTAAAAAAAAAAAAGAGAGAGAGAGAACTACAATTCAAGAGGAGATCTGGGTGGGGACACAACCAAAGCATCAAAGCATATCAGCATATATGTGGGGGGAAAAATAATGTAGACACAATCCTTACATCCATCACAGAAATTAAGTCAAAATAGGTCACAGTGTTAAACAAAATGCAAAACTAAAAATTCCTAGAGGATAACACAGGAAAAAACCTAGATGACCTTTTAGATCCAATACAAAAGGCATGACCTGTGAAGGAAAGCATTGTTAAGGTGGAATTCATTAAAAATTAAAACATGTTCTGAAAAAGACGCTGTCAAAAGAATGAGAAGATGAGCCATAGACGGGAAGAAAACATTTGCAAAAGAAATATGTGATAAAGGACTGTTATCCAAAATGTAACAAAAAACTATAAAACTCAACAATAAGAAAAAGAACAACCCAATTTTAAAACTGTGCAAAACACCCAAACAGATACCTCACCTAAGGTTATACTGGTAGCAAATAAGCATGTGAAAAATTGCCCAAAATTACATGTCATTAGGAAATTGCAAATTAAAACAAAAAAGAGATACTGTTATATGCCAGTTAAAATGGCCAAAACTCCAAAACACTGACAATAAATGCTGACATGGATGTGGAGCCACAGGAAATCTCATTCATGGCTAGTGGGAATGCAAAATCGTACAGCCACTTAGGAAGACAGTTTGACAATTTCTTATAAAGCTAATCCTATTCTTACCAGATGATCAGCAATCACACTCTTTAATATTTATCCAAATGAGCCAGGCACGGTGGCTCACACCTGTAATCCCAGCACTCTGGGAGGCCGAGACAGGTGGATCACCTGAGGTCAGGAGTTCGAGACCAGCCTGACCAACATGGTGAAACCCTGTCTCTACTAAAATACAAAATATTAGCCAGGCATGGTGGCAGACTCCTGTAATCCCAGCTAATCCCACTTGGGTGGCTGAGGCAGGAGAATCGCTTAAACCCAGGACACGGAGGTTGCAGTGAGCCGAGACCGTGCCTTTGCACTCCAGCCTGGGCAACAGAGCAAGACTCCAACTCAAAAGGAAAAAAAAAGGTGTTAATAGGAAAGCAGCTGTGCAGAGGGGTGGGTGGCAATGGTACAGGGGTTACACAGGAACTCTCTGTACTTTCCACTCAATTTTGCTGTTAGCCTAAAGCTTCTCTTTAAAAAGATAGTCTATTTTTGGCCGGGTGCCGTGGCTTATGCCTGTAATCTTAGCACTTTGGGAGGCCAAGGTGGGCAGATCACCTGAGATCAGTAGTTCAAGGCCAGCCTGGCCAACACGGTGAAACCTTGTCACTCCTAAAATACAAAAATTAGCCAGGCATGATGTAATCCCAGCTACTCAGCAGGGTGAGAAAGCAGAATCACTTGAACCTGGGAGACAGTGGTTGCACTGAGCCAAGATTGTGCCTCTGTACTCCTGCTTGAGCGGCTGAATGAGACTCTTGTCTCAAAAAAAAAAAAAAAAAAAAAATCCTATTTTAAAAAATGATAGGAATAGGGCAGAAAAACAGATCGCTGATACCACTGAGCCAGCCTGAGTCTCCTCTCCCCTTTTGTTTCTCGTTGGTATTGCCTGGCCTAGACTCACAGGCTGCCTGAAGCCCAGATGTAAGTGCTGGATATGAACAGAAAGAGCTCTAAGAGAAGCCCTTGATGCAAAGAGTGGGCACGGGGGCCACTAGGTATAATAGAGAGTGGGGGAAATCTGCTTTTCCATCTCTTTCACCCCCACAGGCTGCCTCACAGTGTTGCAGCAATAGTAGCCTCCGGGAAGGTACCTAAAACTCCGAGGGAGGAAAACCCTTCCTGACCAGAGGAACTGGGGTCACAAGAGGATAGGGGGAATCCTGAAAGCTTTTGTTTTCTGTGTTCTCACACTGCCTGGCTCCACAGGCAGACACAGCTGCAGGAAGTACATGACAGAGCAGGAAAACTAAAGTCCCAGCATTCTAGTTAGAAACCCAGGAAGTTTGGGGTGGGTGGGGTGACTGGATACAAAAAAGTGTTGGAGAGGTTGCATAGAGGAGGAAGCTCAAAAAATCCATCTGATATGAATACAATTTTGTCAGAGCTCTTGCACTCACCTCTTAGCTGGCCACGTGCATGCATGGATCTGAGCCTAAACATCAAATTGATGGCTTTGAGATCTAAGTTACAGGGTAGACCACCATTCAGATCCCAGATTAGCCACTGGGTGCCACACATACAGGACAAATATAAATATAATTGCAAAGGCTTTGAAAAGTAAACTGAGAGTGGAATCACAGTTCTCAGAAAGCAGGTAAGCACTTGACTGCTGAAACATGCAAGCAAAAACTCAACATTTTCCATCAGAGTCAAGCGAGACTTAGAGTTTCATAATGTAATATTCTAAATGCCCAGGATACAAGAGTGTTCAATATATGAAGAACAGGGAAAATCTTGACAACTCTCAAGGGAAAAGACAGTCAACAGATGCCAACCCAGAGATGACACAGATGCTATTGGAAGAAGATTTTAAAGCAACTATTACAGTCATGTTCCAGGAGGTTGGGGCAAACAACTCTTTGAAACGAGTGGAAAGATAGAAATTTTAAGCAGAGAAATAGGAGATATTAAAAAGAACCCATTGGGAATTTTAAAACTTAAAAAAACAATAACCAGGCCTGGTGTGATGGCTCATGCTTGTAATCCCAGTGTTTTGGGAGGCTGAGGTGGGAGGATCTCTTGCCATCAGGAATTTGAGACTAGCCTGGGCAACATAGTAAGATTTCATGTCGGCTGGGTGCAGTGGCTCACGCCTCTAATCCAAGCACTTTGGGAGGCTGAGGCGGATGAATCACGAGGTCAAGAGATCAAGATCATCCTGGCCAACATGGTGAAACCCCGTGTCTACTAAAAATACAAAAATTAACTGGGCGTGGTGGTGTGTGCCTGTAGTCCCAGCTACTTAGGAGGCTGAGGCAGGAGAATTCTCTGAACCCGGGAGGTGGAGGTTGCAGTGAGCCAAGATCCCGCCACTGCACTCCCGCCTGGCACCTGGTGACAGAACAAGACTCTGTCTCAAAAAAAAAAAAAAATCTCATGTCTATAAAAAATTTTAAAATTAGCCAGATATGATGGTGCACACCTGTAGTCCTAGCCACTTGGGAGGCTCACTCCAGCCCAGGAGTTCAAGGCTGCAGTGAGCTATGCTTGGGCCACTGCACTCAGCATGGGTGACAGAGGAAGACTCTGCCTCTAATAATAATAATGGACTGGGAAAGAAATAACTGCACTTGAAGATAGAACAACGTAAATTATCTAAAATGAACATTACAGAGAAGAAAAATGTAGAAAAAAATGAACACAGCCTCAAGCCTGTGAGACACATCAAAAGGCCTAACATTCATATCATCATAATTCCAAAAGAAAAGGTAAAATAGTGAAAAGGAGTGTGAAAAATAATTTTGAAAAAGAATGACTGAAAACTCCCCAAATTTGGCGAAAAAAAAAAAATACACTTACAAATTCAAGAAGCTAAGCAAACCACAAACAGGATAAACTTACAGAAATCCATGCCCATACACATCATAATCAAACTACTGAAAACTAATGATAAAAAATATATATCTTGGGAGGCCAAACTGGGTGAATCACAAGGTCAGGCGATTGAGACCATCCATCCAACATGGTGAAACCTCATCTCTACTAAAATACAAAAAATTAGCTGGGTGTGGTGGCATGTGCCTGTAGTCCCAGCTACTTGGGAAGCTGAGGCAGGAGAATCGCTTGAAACCAGGAGGAAGAGGTTGCAGTGAGCCAAGATCGCACCACGGCACTCATCTGGCGTCAAAGCAAGACACTTTCCAAAAAACAAAGAAAAAAAGAAATACATCTTTAAAATAGTCAGAAAAAAAGGACACACTATAAATAGGGAGACATTCACTCAAATAATTGTGGATTTCACATCAGAAACTATGGCACACAGAAGAGAATGGAAGATTATTGTTAAACTGTGGGAAAGGAAAGAATGGTTCAACATGGAATTTCAGATCTAGCAAAAATATCCTCCAGGAATGAGGTGAAATAAGGGCATTCTCAGGCCAGGTGAAGTGGCTCACGCCTGTAATCACAACACTTTGGGAGGCCGAGGTGGGCAGATCACAGGGTCAGGAGATTGAGACCATCCTGGCCAACATGGTGAAAACCCGTCTCTACTAAAAATACAAAAATTAGTTGGGCGTGGTGGCGCATGCCTGTAGTCCCAGTTACTTGGGAGGTTGAGGCAGGAGAATAGCTTGAACCTGGGAGGTGGAGGTTGCAGTGAGCCGAGATTGTGCCATTGCACTCCAGCCTGGCAACAGAACAAGACTCCATCTCAAAATTAATTAATTAATTAATTAATTAAAACATAAAGACAATCTCAGAGGAAGAGAAACTAAGATAATTTGTCACTGCCACCCTAGCTTTCAAAGATTTTAGAGGAGTTTTTTTCAGACAGAAGGGAAATTACATAAAAAGGAAACAGAACAGCAGGAATAAAGGAAGAAGAAGAGAAATGGTAAATAGGTGGCTAAATATATAGGCTATTCTTCTATTAGGTTCTTTAAAATACTTTAAAAAATGTTTGATGTCAGAAATAAAAAACTGGCTGGGTTCGGTGCCTCATGCCTGTAATTCCAGCGCTTTGGGAGGCTGAGGCAGATGGATCACCTGAAGTCAGGAGTTCAAGATCAGCCTGGCCAACACGGTGAAACCCCGTCTCTACTAAAAATATAAAAAGTAGCAGGATAATCGCTTGAATCTGGGAGGCGGAGGTTGCAGTAAGCCAAAATCGAGCCACTGCACTCCCGCCTAGGCAACAGAGAGAGACTCCATTTCAAAATAAATAAATAAACAAATAAATAATAAAAAACTATAAATAGTGCTGCAATAAACATAAGTGTGCTTGTGTCTTTATAGTAGAATGATTTATAATCCTTTGGGTCTATACCCAGAAATGGGATTGGGTCTATACACAGAAATGGGATTGGGTCTATACCCAGAAATGGGATTGCTGGGTAGGTCAAATGGTAATCTTGAAACTGAAACAATAATAAATAAATAAACAAACTGTAGCATTATCTGGTGTGCATTCTAATGCACATAGATACAACACATAAGATAACTACAGAGTCAAAGGGGAAGGTGTGGTGAAGGTCTCTGTATTCTCTTTGAAGTTAAAATGTTGACTCTGAGCAGACAGTGAAAAGTTGTGTATACATATCACAATCCCTAGGAAGATCACTAAAAAACATGGGAAGATATACACCAGAAACATAAATTAAAATGGAATGAAAAAATTCTCAAATAACTCAAAAGATGATCTCAGGTTGATAACTATGTTGTCTTGATTACTATAACTTTCAAAATCCTGAAATCTGGTATGGGTTAGTCCTTCATTGTTCTCAAAAGTTATCTGGGCTGTTGCAGGTCTTTCAAATTTCCATATGAATTTTAGAATCATCTAGTCAATTTTCTTCACAAAATAGCTTCCTGGGATTATGACTGATATTGCACTGAATCTGTAGATTAGCTTTGGTAGAGCAAACATCTTAGCAATAGAAAATCTTCCAACACATAAGTAAAATACATCTCCCCATTTATTGAGATATTCTTTAATATTTCTCAGACACGGTTTGTAGTGTGAATACATAGGCCTTTCGCATATTTTCTCAGATTTGTCATATTTTAATACTATTTTAAATGATGTTTACTTTTAACTTCAATATCATTTTTCAATTCTGATATATAGAAATATAATTAATTTGTATATTTATTTTGAACTCTGCAATCTTGCTAAACCCACTTATGAATTCTAGTAGGGTGTTTTTTTTTTTTTTTTTTTTTTTTTTTTTTTTTTTTTTTTTTTTTTTTTTTTTTTTTTTTTTTTTTTTTTTCTTTTTTAAAATTAATGTTGTGGATTTCATCATAGTTTCTCCATAGGGGGTTCATGCATCTGTGAATAAAACCATTGTTTTTTTTTCTTCTTTCCCAATTTGGATGACTTTTATTTCTTTTTTATGCCTGACTGCACTGGCTAGAGCCTCCAGTACAATCCCGAATAGAGGTGGTGAAAGTGCATATTTTTGCTATGTTCTTGCTTGTAGGGGAAGGTATTTAGTCTTTCACCACCAATATTATGTTAGCTAGAGGTTTTCCATATGCTCTTTACCAGGTTGAGGAAGTTCCCTAGTTTGCTGAAAGTTGTTTTTATGAGGAGTAGATGTTGGACTTCGTCAAATGTTTTTTCTTTATTGATTGAAGTGATTATATGATCTTTATTTTTTAGTTTCTTAACATGGTGTACTAGTTTCTTATGGTAACAGATTACCACAAACTTGGTGTCTTTAAAACACAAAAATTGATTCTCATCGTTGCAGAGGCTAGAAATCTGAAATCAAGGTGTCAGTAGGGCCGCACTCAAAGCTCCACAGCAGAACCTTCCTGCCGTTTCCAGCGTCTGGTGGCCCCAAAGCTGCCTTGAGTGGTGGCACCGTAACAGTGATCTCTGTCTACCTCCACCTTCACGTGGCCTTCTTCTTCTTTGTCTCTGTGACCTCTTCTCTCCTTATAAGAATACCAGTCATTGAACTTAGGAACCACCCTAAATTCAGCACAGTTTTATTTGAGATCCTTAACTAATTACATCTAAAAAGATTACTTCCAAATAAGGTCACATTCTCAGGCTCTGAGTGGACAGGACATTTTTTGTTTGTTTGCTTGTTTGTTTTAGACATGGCCTCACTCTATTGTCTAGGTTGGAGGGCAGTGGCACGATTATAGCTCACTGCAGCCTCAAACTCCTGAATTCAGGCAATCCACCTGTCTCAGCCTCCCAGGCAGCTAAGACCACAGGCACATACCACTACACAAAGCTAATTTTTAAATTTTTTATAGAGATAGCGTCTCACTATATTACCCAGGCTCATCTCAAACCCCTGGGCTCAAGCGATCCTCCCACCTCAGCCTCCCAAAGTGCTGGAATTACAGACATGAGTTACTGTGCCCGGCCAACATACATTTTTGAGGGACTCTACTCAACCCACTAAACATGACACATTTCATTGTTTGATTTTTGAATGTTAAGCCAAACTTGCCTTCTTGAGACAAACCCCTATTGGTCATAATGTATTAATCTTTGTATATACTGAAGAATTTGATTGCTAAACTTTTGTTTAAAAAATTCATCTATATTCATTAGAGATTTTAGTCTGTAATTTTCTGTTGTTGTAATGTCTTTGTTTTTTTTGTTTTTTTTTGAGATGGAGTCTCGCTCTGTTGTCCAGGCTGGAGTGCAGTTGCAGGATCTTGGCTCACTGCAAGTTCTGCCTCCTGGGTTCAAGTAATTCCCCTGTCTCAGCCTCTGGAGTAGCTGGGATTAGAGGTACACGCCACCATGACTGGCCTTGTCTTTGGTTTTGATATCAGCATAATAGTAGCCCCATAGAAATAGTTGGGAAATACTCTCTTCACTTTAATTTTATGGATTAGTTTGTGTAAAACGGTTATTATTTCTTCCTGAAATGTTTCGTAGAATTTCCCAGTGAAAGCATCAGGGCATTGAGTTTTCTTTGTGGGTGAGTTTGTAACTTTAGGCTCACTGCAACCTCCACCTCCCAGGTTCTAGCAATACTCCTGCCTCAGTCTCCCACAGTAGCACATGCTGTGGCTAATTTTTTGTATTTTAGTAGAGATGCGGTTTCACCATGTTGCCCAGCCTGGCCTTGAACTCCTGAGCTCAGGCTTTCCATCGGCCTCGGCCTCCCAAAGTGCTAGGCTTACAGACATGAGCCACTGCACCCGGCCTAAGTTATCCTTTTTTTCTTGAGTTATTTTTGGTAGTTTGTGACTTGCAAGGAATTTGTAAATTTCATCTAGGCTTCCAAATTTATAGACCAAGTATCTTTTTCTTTTTTTCTTTTTTTTTTTGAGATGGAGTCTC
>NW_016107940.1:869359-883273 GCF_001604975.1 Cebus imitator
GTCTGTGGGCAATAAAAACGCAGCGTCCACTCACCCTCTGCGCTTTCACTGGGAGCTGCAATCCTGAGCTGTTCCTAAACGGCCATCTTGGATCATCTCCCCGCAATGGTGCTTTCTGGGCTCATTGCAACCTCCGCTGCCTCAGTTCAAGCAATTCTCTTGCCTCAGCCTCCGGCATAGCAGGGATTGCAGGCACCCACCACCATGCCTGGCTAATTTTTTTTGTTTTTAGTAGAGATGGGGTTTCATCATGTTGGCCAGGTTGGTCTTGAACTCCTGATCTCAGGTGATCCACCCGCCTCAGCCTCCCAAAGAGCTGGGATTACAAGTGTGAGCCACTGCGCCCAGTCGATATTTTTCAAAATATTACTTCATTATCCTTCAGATACCTGTGGAATTTGTAGTACTATAACCTCTTTCCTTTCTCCTCTTGGTAATTTGTATCCTCTCTTTCATTCTAATCAGTTTGGCTAGAAGTTTAATTTTATAGGTCTCTTTTTTTGTTTTAAATTTTATTGATTTCCTCTCTGATTCTTGTCTTTCTTCTGGTTCCTTTGCATTTAATTTGTTTCTTATGGTATAATCTTAAGTCATTGATTCGGAATATTTTTTCTTTTCTAATACAGGCATATAGTGCCATCAATTTCGTACTTCACCTGCATTCTACAAGTTCTGATATTTTGTTTTTTCACTTTCATTCTGTTCAGAATAATTACTAATTTGGCTGATTTACTTTTGATTTACTCTTTTATCCATGGGTTATTTAAAATTGTTTTACTGAGTTTCAAAATATTTGAGGATTTCAGAGCTATCGCTTGTTTGTTTGTTTGTTTTTAGATGAGGTCTTGTTCTGTCACAGGGGCTTTAGTGCAGGTATGATCACGGCTCACTGCAGCCCTGACCTCCTGGGCTCCAGGGATCCTCCAACCTTAGCCCCCTGATAGCTGAGACCACAAGCACAGACCACGGCGACCAGTTAATTTTTTAATTTTTAGTAGAGACAGGGTTTTGCCATGGTGCCCAGGCTGGTCTTGAACTCCTGAGCTCAGGCGATCCACCCCCTTGACCTCCCAAAGTGCTGAGATTACAGGTATGAGCCACCGCACCTGGCCACTGTTGTTCAATATTGCCCAGGCTGGAATACAGTTGTACAATCATAGCTCACTGCGGCATCAAACTCCTGGGTTCAAGGGATCCTCCTGCTTCAGCCTTCTGAGTAGCTAGGACTATAGGTATGCACCACCGTGCCCACCTAATTTGTAAATCTTTTTAGTAGAGATGAGATCTTGCTCTGTCGCCAGAGTTGGTCTTGAACTCCTGCCCTCACGAGATCTTTCCACCTTCACCTCCAAAGTGCTGGGTTTACAGGCGTGAGCCACCATGCCTGCCCATCACTTTTGTTTTCACTATTCCACTATTTGCTCCAGACAAGAAATCTAGTGTCATCCTTATCTTTGATATTCTGTATGTAAGTTTTTTTGCTGGCAGCTTTCAAGTGTTTCTCTTTATTACTGGTTTTAAGCATTGTGATTACTTCATGATTTTTCTTCAGGGTTCTTTCTCTTGGGCTTTGTTGAGCTTCCCGCATCTGTGAACTTATTTTTAAATAACTTTGGGAAATTTAGGACCACTATGTCTTCAAGTATTTTTTTCTATTCCTTTTCTTCTCTCTCCTCTCCTTTGATGATTCCAAATTACACATGTATTATGTTGTTTGAAACCTTCCTGCAAATCATTTATGCTCTTTTTATTTTTTTAATTTACTTTTTTCTCCTTGTGTCTCAAATCACAACCACTTTTCTCCTAAAATGTTTGATCTGCCCTTAATCCCACTCAGTGTATTTTTCATAACAGGTATTGTAATTTTCATCTCTGGAAGTTCTATATCCAAATTAGCGTACTAAATGTAATCTGGTCACAGTAACTGTCTTCATGTTCTTGCCTGCTGATTCTAACACATAAGTCAGTTCAGGGTAAGTCTCGATTGATGACTTTTCCCATTATGGTCATGCTTTCTGGCTTCTTTGTATGCCAGGTAATCTGACTGGATGCTAGGTTTTTATCTTGCTGGGTGCTGGATATTTTTGTATTCTGTAGGAATTATTGAACTTTGTTCTAAGATGCAGTTAAGTTACTTGGAAACAATGTGATCCTCTCAGGTCTTGTTTTTGTGACTTGTTATGCAGGTTCACAGCAATGCTGTCTAGGCATAATTGTTGCCTATTATTAAGGTAAGACCTCCCTGAACACTGTACCCAATAACCTGTGAATTGAGTTTTTCCTGTAAGCCAGTGAGAACAGTCAGTGTTCCTGGCCCTGTTTGAGTTTCAGACTGTGTCCAGGCTGTGCTCTCTGTAACCCTTCCATGAGGTTCTTGCCCTGGCCATGGGTAGTTTCTGCATATGCATGTACTACTGATCAGTGCTCTGGTGACTGAGTACTCAGGAGGGCCCCCTACACATCTCCCCAGTTCTCTCTCTGCACGGCTCTCTCCTCCCTGGAATTCTGTCCTGTGACCTTTGGTGACCTTGTTCTCTCACTCTCAACCACATCTTCTCAACTCAGGGAGGCTACTGAACCTGCCTCAGTTCCCCCTCCTGCTCCACGGCCTGGAAACCTTCTCAAAGCACGCTGGGGTAATTGTAGGGGGCATCTCGTTTGCTTCCCATCTGTCAGGGACTCGTGTCCTACATTGTCCTGTGTCTTGAAAACGATTGTTTTACATATTTTTCCTGGTTTTGTTTATTTGTTGCTGTTGTTTTAGGAAGGAGGGTCAATCTGGTCCCTGTTTATCCATCTTGGCCAAAAGTAGAAGTCCATGCCATTTTAAGACATTATAAAGTTACAGTAATCAAAACAGCATGGTGCTGGAGAGGGGCCAGACACATAGATGAATACAAAGGAATAGAAAGTCCAGAAATTGGCCCACGCAATTACGGCCAATTGATCTTTTAGAAAGGTTCAAAGACAATTTGACAAACAATGGATATTTTCAACAGTTTAGTTGCAACAATAATAAACCTCAACCTAAACCTCACGTGATACAAAAATTAAGTCAAAATGGATCATACATCTAAATATAAAATGAAAACCTAGAAAACTTAAAAGAAAGTATAGGAGAAAACCTTCATGATCTTAGCTTAGGTAGAATTCTTAGATATGATATCAAAAACATGACCCATACAAGTAAAAGTTGATAGAGCCAGGTGCGGTAGCTCGCGCATGTAATCCCAGCACTTTGGGAGGCTGAGACGGGTGGATCACTTGCAGTTAGGAGTTCAGCCTGGCCAACATGGTGAAAACCTGTCTCTACTAAAAACACAAAGATTAGCTGGTCATGGTGGTGGGCACCTGTAATCCCAGGTACTCAGGAGGCTGAGGTGGGAGAATTGCTTGAGCTAGGGAGGCGGAGTTTGCAGTGAGCCAAGATCAAGCCACTGCACTACAGCCTGGGTGACAGAGTGAGATGCCATCTCAAAAAAAAAAAAAAAAAAAAAAAAATGACTTTATCAAAATGGGAACGTTTTGCTCTGCAAATTAAAACCAAAATGAGATACCATCACATACCTTTGAGAATGACTAGAATTAAACAAACCCTCAAATAAACTCTGTCAATACCACATGCTGGATACAAAGTAAGTGGAACTCACATCCACTGCTGGTGGGAGTGTAAAAATGGTGCAGCCACTCTGGATAAGTTTAGTAGCTTCTTACAGAGTTAAACATGTGCTTGCATATGACTCAGTAGTCCCGTTCTTAGGTGTTTCTGAGAGAAATGAAAACATATATTCACACAAAAATCTTACACAAATGTTTATAGCAGCTCAATTCATAATGGCCAAAAAATCAGAAATAACCCAAACAAGTGAATGGGTAAACTGTGCTTCATTCATAGCATGAAAGACTACTCAGGAATAAGAACAATGAGCCATTGATACATGCAGTAACATGCATGACTGTCAGAGGCCCTCTGCTGGAGTCGGACTTAAGAAAAGGCAAATCTATCAGCCGGAATGAGGAGCTAAGCATAGGGGCTAGGTTTTCTTTTCTTTTCTTTTTTTTTTAGTTGAGACAGAGTCTTACTCTGTCACCCAGGCTAGAGAGCAATGGCACCAACTTGGCTCACTGCAACCGCCGTCTCCTGGCTTCAAGCGATTCTCGTGACTCAGCTTCCCAAGTAGCTGGGGTTACAGGCATGTGCTACCACACCTGGCTAATTTTTGTATTTTTAGTAGAGATGGGGTTTTAGCACATTGGCCAGGCTGGTCTCGAACTCCTGACCTCAGGTGATCCACACACTTCAACCTCCCAAAGTCCTGGGATTACAGGTGTGAGCCACTGCACCTGGCCAAGGGGCTGGATTTTCTACAAAGGGGTGGCATGAGGGAGTTTCTGAAGGTGTCTAAACTATTTTGTATTCTAATTATGACTGTGGCCAGCGTTCCCCAAGGCTAGAAGCTGGACTCTCTTCTCCAATTATATAGCCATTAAATACATCCTTATTTGGCTCCTATAATGTGCATGACGCTGGCAGGACAGTGTGGGGAGTAAGACAAACCTGGACCTTGCCAGCTGTGGGGCTCCAGATGTGAGCAAGTGGCAAGGCAGGGCATGAACTCCACAGTTCTCAAGCCAGATGTGCAAAAGCCATGACTATGACTCCAGTATCTCTGGTCCAAGATCTGTGCTGCAAAATCCTTGCTGAGCCACTCTCTGTAAGTCCTGTCCAATTTTATGATTTCTCAACTATCTCGTGTTTAGAAATCAGTCCTGTCACAGTTCTTCTCCCTGCTCCTCTTCCAGTCTGAGGTCTAGGTGCTCAGAGGTAAGAGGGGCTGGGGATGGGACCTGGATGAAAGGCACCTGCTGCAGCGGCCACTGTAGGTGGCTCCCCAGCCTTGGTGCCTCCTGCAGCTGCTGGGATGCCCACACTTCCACCATCCCAGCCATATCCCACCTCACTCAGCGCCTTGGAGGTTCCTTCAGGCCTGCTCGCCCTGTCTCCCTCATGGCACCGATGAGCTCTGGGTGGAGGCCCACGTGTTTCTCTAGAGGCTGCACTCCGGTCCACCCTCCTGGATGGGCCCAGGGCCCTGCTGCACTTTAGCCTGCGGTGCTAGACCTGGTCTTCCCAGTGGAGTCCTGGCTCCTGGCGCTACCTGGGAAGATGCCCTCTATTCTGGGTCCCTTGAGCCTTTCTGGATGCTGTCCTGCCTCAACTTCAGTAGGTGGGGGGAGTTGAAAGCAGGGTCCCTTCTCAGAGGCTCAGACAGGCTGGTCTCGGCTGTGCTTGCCCCAGCCCTGGGAGGCCCACACCCACCCAGGGAGCCTGGCTGTCATAGCATCATCAACCTAGAGCTCACTCTCTGCTTTGGAATTCAACATCCCCATCGCGTGCCTCAAAGCTTTTTCTCTAAGAGAGATGAATGATCCAAGCCACGGATCTCTAAAGCCTCCCAGCAAGCACCCAGCTCTGCCCTGTGCCCTCCTCCAGCCTTTCTCCAGGAAGCACCTTCCTCCAAGGGCCCTGAGGATAGAAAGCTTCCTGGACAGGGGATAGGCAGGGAGCAGGAAGTACAGAGAAAGAGATCCAAAGTGGCTTTGGATGTGTGTTTGGGTAACACCTTCCTTTCTTCCTACCTGTGTGGTCCCGGCAGCTTTCTAACCCTCAGCCACTGTTGCCCAGCGACTGTGAACAGAGAATGAAGGCAGGGTGGCTCCAGGGCTGCTGGGAGGAGCCAGGGAGAATGTGGGTGACACGCTTAGCACAGGGTGGCACCAGGAGGGGCATGTTGCATTGGCAGTCTCACGTGGTGGTGAGGCCTCCCTGGGGGACACACAGCACAGCAAGCTCCGGGGAAGTCAGTACAGTGGAGAAGTCAGGACAGTGGAAGAGGTGGTGTGGTGGGGAAGGCAGTATAGTGGAAAGATCAGTTCTATGCCAATTTCCCCCAGGCGGTGAGCCTGATCTGAGCTCTAGCCTGAGCAAATTTGTTTTAGACTGGGAGCCGATGTGTGGCCATAACCCTAGGTGCTGCTACACCAGTGGTGGAAAGCATGGCTCTTCCATTTTGGTGGCCAGGGCTAGACACTGCTCCAGACTCCTAGGTCACCTGAATGCACTATCTTGCTTCAAACCAACTCCTCTCCATGGCCTTGGCACTCCTGGAAAGCCAGCAGATGAGTGCTTGGACATCATCTGGGCCCGTCTGCCATGAGAGGTGGCAGCCTGAGGCCATGAGGCCATCCCAGGTGCAGCAGAGGAGAAGGACTCCATACTTGAGGAGCTGTCCAGGTCTACAACCCATGGGGTCAGAGACCCTTCCATGGAGCCAGGTGACCTTGCCCTGCCCCCAGCATGAACCTCAGTTTCTTAATCTGTAATATAGGAATAGCACCTCGTAACTCATAGGGTCATTGTGCAGATCAAAACAGATTAGGTGAACAGATCCCTGCAGTGTCATCAGCATCATTATTGCCCCTGCCCTGATAATGGTGATGACAACAGGATGACAATAATGATGAAGGTGATGATGATGTCACTGAAGTCAATGATGACAAAGGGATTTGATGAGCTGGGGGTAAGCAGCTCCTAAAACCTAAGAGGCTGAGCCATAGGGATACCACCTCCTTACATGTGGTTGCCCTGAAGGGTATCTCATCCAGCACAGCCTAGGGACTCTCTGACGAAAGAGAGGCAAGGAGACCCTGCCCCATTGTCTCCTGGAACCGAGCTTCGTGACCAGCTGGGGACCCGTGATTAGGGTGGCCTGCACTCCCTTGTTGGGCTTGTCTAGAGCACTGTCAGTGCTGTATCTGAGCACTGATGTGGGGAGGAGGGACTGGAAGATCACCGGGGCCAGTGGGAGGACCTTTCGCTCTGCACTGGGAAGTCTGGATCAGATCCCCAAGATGACAGGGAACTAATTTAAATATTTTTTGTACAACGTGTCCATTGACACATTTATAGAGACATTATTTTAAATTAGAATTCTCTACAGTTAACTAGACATATTTATATATAAGCGAATAGAAAGGGTGTGGGTGTGGCCTGGATTTGTCTTGAGGCCCCCTCCCTCACCTGTGAAGCCCTGGAAAGGATCTGAAGCAGCTCCTCACCTGTCCCACCTGGGCTACTGGGCAGGGCCTCTCGACATGTGACAGGATGACCCTGCACAGCTAGAGGTCCTGGCTGAGCCATTAGTGGTCCACGGAGGCACTGTGCCAAGGTAGGGTTACTGTTCCTCAGAGACTCCTGGCCTCTGCCTCTCCCTACAGGGACCCAGAAACCAGCCCTAATAAGTGGGGTTCCCTGCATCCCTGTTTTTCTCTTATTTTTTCTCTCCCTCCTCCCTCCTCTCCTTCCTGCTCCAGGCATCTATTTCTTTCTTTTTTTTTTTTTTGAGACGGAGTTTCACTCTTGTTACCCAGGCTGGAGTGCAATGGCGCGATCTCGGCTCACCGCAACCTCTGCCTCCTGGGTTCAGGCAATTCTCCTGCCTCAGCATCCTGTGTAGCTGGGATTACAGGCACGCGCCACCATGCCCAGCTACTGTTTTGTATTATTAGTAGAGACGGGGTTTCACCATGTTGACCAGGATGGTCTCGATCTCTTGATCTCATGATCCAACCCCCTCGGCCTCCCAAAGTGCTGGGATTACAGGCGTGAGCCACCGCACCCGGCCCCCAGGCATCTATTTCTAACCTCACTGTGTATAACCCTACCTTTCTCTCCACATTCATGTAATCATTCACACACACACATGGAGTTCTTGTTGGTTTTGTTTTGGGATGTTATGTTTACTTCTCTGCATCCTGGTTAGAAATTCACTGTGGAATTCCTCCAGGTGAGTTTGTTCGCATTTAATCCATTCTTCCAGGCTGCCTAGTCTTCCATGAAGTAGCTGTCCCACAAATTACTTGGTTTCTTGCCTATTGAGGCAATCTCATTTCTCCATGTTTTTGCTACCGCTTGTGCTGCATTAATTGCTGGGTGGGGACCTGGTGGTACTGGAAGGTGCTGGAGGGAGGAGGTAGAGTCGTTGGAGATGTGACTGTTGATGGCAGTCATCTGCCCCATGTGCCCCACTGTGTTGGTTCCATTGTACACCTCGTGGGTCACCTTGGACGAGCCCACACTAGGATACAGCCAGATTGCTGGGCCAGTAGCCCTGTGCACTGACTTGCATGGGTTCCTGTCTTATTTGCATTTTATGGTGGTTGCTGTGAGGGTAGATGCTTGTTGCAGTGGGAGGATAGAAATGAAGGGGAGGATTCGATGAGTGGGAGAATGCAAGGGGTGCAGGGAACCCCACGTAGGGCTGGTTTCTGGGTCCCTGTGGGGAGAGGCAGAGGCCAAGCCACCATCTTCAAAACATGTTCTGGGTTAAAGTGTATGCTTCCCAAGTTTCAGGTGTCCAGTGAAGGAACCAGAGTGGAAACAGGGGTTGCAACACAGCCATGCTCCCCACTGGCAGGAGACAAAAGTGCCACACACCTTACATCAAACACATGTAAGATGCTCCTGGGGACACCCAGAAAAGCAGAGGGCTAGGGAGAGAGGAAATGGGGATCAGGATTTGTTTCCATCCACAGGAGCCTGGCTTGCTTGCATGGACAGGGTGATGGAAGCCCAAGGGACAGCCTATGGAATGGACAGGAAGGCTTGGGACCAGGACTGGGCAGAGCAGAAGCCAGATCCGCTAGAGTAGGGGCTGAGAGGCGAGCAGGAGAGCACCACAGGCAGCCACACCAGGGCACTGAGCTGTCTGTCTTCACTGCACTCCTTGCAGGGCTCAGTGCCCAGGTGGGCTGCCCTAGTTGGCTTTGCCTGGTTCTTGCTCCTCTGGGCCTAGGGAGGCCTGGGCACCAGGATGGAAAGTGCCACTAAGGCATGGTGAATCCCACAGATGAGTGGAGTGCTGTGGTCTGAAGCAGCAGGCATTGGTACTTGGGCACTAGTCCTCATGATTATTCCCCCTTTACAAATGGGGATACTGAGGCGCAAATGGGGATGCCACTTGCCCGAGGTTGCTCTCTTAGTTGGGATCCCAGCAACAGACTCTGAGATGAGGATTTATGTGCAAGCAGTTAACTGGGTGCTGAAAGTAGGTTATTTGGGTGCAAGTTCCCAGTAACAGTGTGGGGGCGTGGGGAAGGGAGGCAGGGAAGAGAGGGGGGCCGTGAGAGTGTGTCGAGGAGCAGGTTACCTCTGGGGCAATCGAGGCTCTGGCCCCTGGGGCCTTCTGAAGACTCGGTGGCTCACGCCTTGAAGGGTTCTTCTGGGCGGAAGGAGATGGGGCATTTCCCCACCCACTTCTACCCAGGGGCATCAATTCCCAGCACCCCAGGCCCGGCCTGCCCTGCAGAGAGAGATGGCGAGTGTTGTGTGACCTTAGAGCAGGCCTGGGCTCTGGGCAGGGCACCGCTGCAGTATCTGTACAGCTTTCCAGTTGGGAGGCAGGCCAGGGACCCAGGATGGCATCCTCCTCGCCCTCTTGTCAAGGGTTTTGGACAGAGCCATTCCCCAGGAAAGGCTGGTGCATTTTTAGCAAGGTTACAGTTTGTACGGCTTCTTGCAGGGCATTTTGGCAATGGGCATTTTGGCTGTGAGGAACAGAATACCCACCCTACATGCTAAACAACAGCAGTGTGTGGAAGAGGATTTCAGTATCAGGGCTGGTCAGCTGCCCGGTGATGTACTGAGGACCTGGGCTTTTTCTTCTCTTTTCCTTTCCAGGTTTGTCTAGTTAGTTGGCCTCGCCGTGGCCTTCCAGGGCCCAGGGTCCAGAGCACAAGGCAGGAGGAAAGAGGCCTCTCGGGAGCTTCTCCATCTTCTGAGGGAAGAAAATCTTCCCCAGGCTCTGCCCCACAAGGGCCCCTTCCACCATCTTGGGCAGGTCTGAGTGTTCTGACCAACTTGGTCGTGCTGAGTTAAGGACAGTGGCAACTCCTCTCCCTCCAGCCTTGACCTTGAGGGGCTTTGGAGCTGGGGGAGTGACCACAGACCAGGCCTGGATGACTAAGACTGTCAGGACAGCCAATGGCCCAGCACCACCAGCCCAGTGTGGCCTCAGGCTCAGGACCTCACAGCTCCATAGAACAGGGTTGAATCCTCAGCACACAGCCAGCTGGAGTCTAACCCCCAAGGTCCCAGCTTGTCCCCACCCCCATTAGTCAAAGGAAAACCAGGGAACCTGGGCACAGTGGCTCACACCTGTAATTCCAGCACTTTGGGAGACCAAGAGTTTGAGACCAGCCTGGGCAACATGGCAAGATCCCATTTCTAAACAACAAAAAATCAAAATAAAATAAACAAAGGAAGGTTAGGGAGAGACTGCGCAGGACGGTGGCCCCAGCCACTGTGCATAAGGGCACACTGTGGGCCTGGCCTGGTGCTGGGAGCTACGCACATGTCTCCTCCTGTATCCTTCAGTGCTTGGGTGGTAGCCACGACCTGGCTCCCAGGGGACTGTCTGTGCTGCCTTCTCTCTGTGCCTGGAAGTGTCCATGAGCCTTGGCAGCTTCCACATCGTCTCAGAACGACTTTCCATTTGTATTGTTAGATTCGTTTTAAATATCTGAGTCATCCATGAATTCATTTTTCTTATCTATATGAGCAATTTTAGTAAAGCTGAGGACCCCTCAACCGCCCCCCCTGCCTGAATCCTAGGCCCCGGGTAACAGCAGTTGGGTTTGCTCCTCTCCTCGCAGGCCCTTGCCATGTTTATGCCCACCTGCACCATGGATAGTTTCTACTGGCCAGGTGTGGTGGCTCACACCTGTAATCCCAGCACTTTGGGAGGCTGAGGTGGGCAGATCACCTGAGGTCAGGAGTTCCAGACCAGCCTGGCCAACATGACAAAACCCTGTCTCTACTAAAAATACAAAAGTCAGACAGCTACTCAGGAGGCTGAGGCAGGAGAATCACTTGAGCCCAGGAGGCGGAGGTTGCAGTGAGCCGAGATCACACCACTGCACTCCAGCCTGGGCGACAAGAGCACGACTCTGTCTTAAGGAAAAAAAAAAAGAGTTCCTATGACTGTGTCACAAAGCGCATGATGTGTCCACATGGCTCTGCCCCTTGACTTTTCACTGCCTGCCTGTCCTGCTGAGTGAAACCTCCGCCAGTGTGTGGCCCCTGTTTCTTTTGCTGGCTGCATGTTCCCCAGTGTGAAGAGATAGCTGGTGTGGTCTTTCTCCTCCTGATGATGTGGAGGTTCTGGGCAAGATTCTGCAGCTTTCTTCTGCTGTAGACTGAATGTTTGTCCCCAACCCCGTCAATTCATATGCTGAGGCATAAGCCCCAAAGTGACAGTATTAGGAGGGCCTTTGGGAGGTTATTAGGTCACAGGATGAAGCCCCCATGAATGGAATTATGGCCCATATAAAAGAAGGCCCTTGCCCTTTCTGCCATGAGACGACACAGCTAGAGAATCAGAAAGCAGGCCTTCGACAGACACCAAATCTGCTGGTGCCTTGACCTTGGACTTCCCAACTGTGCAATTTCTGTTGTTGATAAGCTCTCCTCCAGTCTGTGACATTCTGTGGTAGCAGCCTGGATGGACTAAGACGACTTCCTAGGAGTTAGATGATTCCTCTTCCATTATTCTGGGCTGTCTTGAAGCCCCATGGCCACTCACCTTCTACACAGCCTGGTCATCTCCTGCGCTACCTGGCACCAGCTCCCATCTCCATGCCAGTGTTCCCCACAGCTCCATCTCCAGGTGAACCTCCCTTGGTTACCTCTGCTGGACAGCCCATGGGCACCCAGACTGGCCTCGACGTTGCACAGGGACTGTGGCCAATAAACATCTGCTGAGCCAACAACACTGTTGGTCATGCTTGTGTCTTTGTAGCAGAAAGTCCTAAGTGCAGCATTAGGTGGGCCTGTGTACACACTGACCCCGTGCGGGTCAGCACTGCCTGAGAGCAGCCAGCACTGAGGCGGGCCAGCACTGTCTGTGCAAAAAGGAGGCTCACTGCAGAAGGGAAGAAGCCTGTGCCAACCCTGCCCCGCCTCCCGCTGGCTCTGTGCCCTGGGGCCAGTCAGTACCAGATCTCAGCCTTGCTTTCCTCCCTGGTGGACTAGAGACTAACACAGCGTCTGCCTTGAGGGTGGGATCAATGAGATGAGGCAACCTGTGTTACTGGCTGTGATTTCTGTCATAATCCTATCCATTTTCTTCTTCTGCATGCTTTCCTGAAGATTAAATGCAACAACTGGGCACAGTGGCTCACAACTGTAATCCCAGCACTTTGGGAGGCCGAGGTGGGCAGATCACCTGAGATCAGGAGTTTGAGACCAGCCTGGCCAACATGGTGAAACCCTGTCTCTACTAAAAAAATACAAAAATTAGCTGGGTATGGTGGCACATGCCTGTAATCCCAGCTACTCGGAGGCTGAGGAAGGAAAATCACTTGAACCCAGGAGGGGAAGTTTGCAGTGAGCCACGATGGCACCATTGCACTCCAGCCTGGGCAACAGCGAGACTCCGCGTAAAATAAATAAATAAATAAAACAGAATACAGCACAGCATCAGGCACTGTGCCAGCACATTAATTAGATGCTGCTCCATGAACACCAACTTCCTTCCTCTTTCCAATTTATCTTCAACCTGAAAGAGTGAGATGGAATCACTGCTCCCTGGGGCACTGAGCTGAGGAGTGGATCCTTGCTGACTGCTAAGCCATAGGCACTGATCAACACCTAAAATGTCGATGGGGACAGTTACCTTGGAGGGGCCGTTGACTGTACCCCCAAGACAAGAGCAGCCAGATGCATGTGCCTCCAAAAGAAACATGTGAGGACGCTCCCAGCACCGTCTCTGAGGCTTTCTGCCAAAAAATGTTGATCCTGAATCCACTCATTCGCTTTACAACTGACTTCCAGTTTCAAGGAGAAAGGGAGATGGAGAGTCCCATTAGACAACACCTCAAGGCAGCCCAGATTAGGAGGGAGGGTCCCTCTGCCAGACAACCAAGCCAGGGCGGGCAGCAAGTCAACGGTGAGAAGAGAAGAGAGGGCGCTCTAGGTTAAAAGAGAATTAAGAAGCACAACACCCAATTATATGTGGCCTTTGTTTGGATTCTATTTGAACAAAGTATATGAAAAGAGACTTTACTGTTCAGGCAATGGGGAAATGTGACTATGGACAAGGTAAGGGATGACATAAAAGACTTCCTGACCCCTGAGTGTCATAATAGTATTACAATTATGCAGGAAAATGTCCTTACGAAGTACATGGGGTAAAATGGGATTTGCTTTTTAGGAAAAGCTGTGATGGCAGACCAAAAATTATTATTTTTGGTTATTTTGTGTAACGTATCTATTTACCAGAGGCCTTCCTATTTGTCTATAGTATAAGAATATTTTGACAAGCAGATTTTATTTATAGAAACAAAAATAAAGCTTTTTGTAATCCCAAATACTCAGGAGGCTAGGGCAGGAGGTTTGCCTGAGTCCAGGAGTTCAAGGGTGTAGTGAGTTATGATTGTGCAACTGCATTCCAGTCTAGGTGACAGAGTGAGACCCTGTCACACGCACACACACACAAAAGCTATTTGTAAAAATTTTGAAAAGCTGGTGATAAGAATCAATGAGGCCAGGCGCAGTGGCTCATGCCTGTAATCCCAGGACTCTGAGAGGCTGAGGAGGGATGATTATTTGAGGTCAGGAGTTCGAGACCACTGTGTCAACATGGTGAAACCCCATCTCTGCTAAAAATACAAAAATTAGGCATGGTGGCCGCACGCCTGTAATCCCAGCTACTCAGGAGGCTAAGGCAGGAGGATTGCTTGAACCCAGGAGGTGGACGTTGCTGTGAGCTGAGATTACGCCACTGTACTCCATCTGGCCTGGGCAACGGAGTGAGATTCTGTCTCAAAAAAAAAAAAAAGAATCAATGGCAGTAA
>NW_016107940.1:884102-885173 GCF_001604975.1 Cebus imitator
CTTCCTTTTTTCTTCCCCCCAAGACAGAGTCTTTGCTCTGTCTGGAGTGCAGTGGCAAGCTCTTGGCTCACTGCAACCTCTGAGTCCCTCGTTCAAGCGATTTTCCTGCCCCAGCCTCCCGAGTAGCTGGGATTACAAGCACATGCCACCGCACCCAGCTAATTTTTGTATTTTCAGTAGAGATGAGGTTTCACCATGTTGGCCAGGATGGTCTCAGTCTCCTGACCTTGTGATTCACCTGCCTTGGCCTCCCAAAGTACTGGGATTACAGGCATGAGCCACCGTGCCCGGATGCAATTTCTTTCTCCCATTCTGAGGGTTGTCTTTTCACACTTTCTGTCTTTCTCTCTCTCTCTCTTTTTCTCTCTCTCTGTTTAAGAAACAGGGTCTCGAGAGAGATCCAGGATGGCTGATCACTAGCAGCTCGGGATTGTAGCTCCCAGTGAAAGTGCAGAGAACGAGAGGACGCCACACTTTCAGACGAATTTTTGTTGCTTGGGCACCAGGAGATTCCCAGCGGTGGAGGCCCACGGGTCGCCAACCCGACTCTTGTGGCCGGTGAGGCGGTTTTGCCGCTGCCTTGGTGTGGCGGTTCTTGGTGCAGAGTCAGAAAAGCACCAACAATCTTAACGCCGCTGTTTTGGCCGGCGCAGTGGGTTGCTCAGATTTTAGCACTGGAAATCAACAAGTTGGACGTCCACTCAGAAACCCAATTATAAAGACAGTAATTATAAAGACCACAGATGGATAAATCTATAAAGAAGGGAAGAAACCAGCCTAAAAAGCCTGAGAATACCCAAAATCAGAACGCCTCTCCCTCTACAGGGGATCACAGTTCCTCATCAGCAAAGGAACAAGGCCTGATGGAGAAAGACTGTGTTCCATTAACAGAAGCAGGCTTCAAAAGGTGGATGATAAGAAACTTCTGTGAATTAAAAGAACTTGTTCTAACCCAATGCAAAGAAACTAAGAACTTTGAAAAAAGGTTTGTTGAAATGTTAACAAGAATACACAATTTAGAGAGGAATATAAGTGAATTAATGGAGCTGAAAAACACAACACGAGAACTTC
>NW_016107940.1:886708-888994 GCF_001604975.1 Cebus imitator
AAAAAAAAAAATGTTTTTGTAGAGAAAAGATTTCACTATGTTGTCCAGGCTAGTCTCAAACTCCTAGCCCTAAGCAATCTTCCTGCCTCAGCCTCCAAAAGTGCCGGGAGTACAGGTGTGAGCCACTGCGCCTGCCCCACCTTTTCACTCTCTTGACAGTATTCTTTCTCTTTCTAATTATTGTTATTTTGAGACCGAGTCTCACTCTGTTGCCCAGGCTGCAGTGCAGTGGCACGATCTTGGCTCACTGCAGCCTCTGCCTCCTGGGTTCAAGTGATTTTCATGCCTCAGCTTCCTGAGTAGCTGGGATTACAGGCATGCACCACTATGCCTGGCTAATTTTTGTATTTTTAGTAGAGACAGGGTTTCTCCATGTTGGCCAGGCTGGTCTTGAACACCTACCCTCAAGCAATCCGCCTGCCTCAGCCTCCCAAAAGTGCTGAGATTACAGGCGTGAGCCAACATGCCTAGCTGACAGCGTTCTTTGATGCACAAAAGTTTTAGCCTTGATAAATAACAAATTTAACTATTTTTGTTGTTGTTGCCTGTGACTCTGGTGACATCTGAGCATCCATTGCCAAATCCAAGGCATTTAGGATTTGCCCCAGTGTTTTCTCTAGGAGTCTTTTTACCTTTAACTGTTATACTTAGATCTTTGGTCTCCCTTTTTTTATTTTTTATTTTTTTGAGACAGAGTCTTGCTCTGTCGCCCAGGCTGGAGTGCAGTGGTGTGATCTTGGCTCACTGCAACATCTGCCTCCTGGGTTCAAGTGATTCTCCTGCCTCAGCCTCCCAAGTAGCTGGGACTACAGCTGCACACCACTGTGCCTGGCTAATTTTTATATTTTTAATGGAGACAGGATTTCACCAGGCTGGCCAGGCTGGTCTCAAGCTCCTGACCTCGTGATCTGCCCACCTTGGCCTCCCAGAGTGCTGAGATTATGGGTATGGGCCACCGCGCCTGGCCCTTTGGTCCCTTTTGAGTTAACTTTTGCTTATAGTGTGAGGAAAGGCCTCAGCTTTATCTTTTTGCATTTGGATATCTGTTGCCCAGCATCATTTATTGAAGAGATTGTTCTCCACTAAATGGCTTTGATTATTATTGGCTGAAGAATTGTTTTTCTGTGCTTGCTTCAGTAGCATATATATTAAAAACTGGAATGATACAGAGATTAGGATGGCTCCTGTGCAAGGATGACATGCAAATTTGTGAAGTGCTCATTTTATTAGAAATAAAAATTAAATTACAATTTTTTAAGGAATTTTTTTTTGGATATAGACTTCTTAGTTAACAGGTTGTCGTTTTTTTTTTTTTTTTTTTTCACAATTTTAAATTTTTTTTTTTTTTTTTTTTTTTTTTTATTTCACAATTTTAAATATGCCAACTTTCTGGCTTCCATGGTTTCTGGTGAAAAATCAGCTGTTAATCTTATTGAGGATCATTATATGTGACGAGTTTACTTCTCTCGTGGTGCTTTCTTTTTTTTTTGAGACGGAGTCTTGCTCTGTCACCCAGGCTGTAGCACAGTGGCACCATCTTGGCTTACGGCAGCCTCCACCACCGGAGTTCAAGCGATTCCCCTGCCTCAGCCTCCTGACTAGCTGGGAGTACAGGTGCACACCACCACACCTGGCTAATTTCTTTGTATTTTAGTAGAGACGGGGTTTCACCATGTTGGCCAGGATGGTCTCGATCTCCTGACCTCGTGATCTGCCCACTTCGGCCTCCCAAAGTGCTGGGATTACAGGCATGAGCCACTGCGCCCGGCCTCTCTTGATGCTTTCAAGATTCTCTCTTTTGCTGGATAGGAGTGAAGCAAGACAGCAAAATAGGACTTTACAGTGATTGTCCCATCACAGAAACATCAGTTTGAACAACTGTCCATACTTGAAGATATCATTATAGAAGCTAAGGAAACCAGGTGAGAGATCACAGTCCTGGTCGTAGCACAATAAGAAATTATATATTGTCGAGGGTGGGAGAGGCAGTTTTAAATTACCCACATCATCCTTCCCCAGCCTCAGGCAGCACAGAATTGAAGAGATGCCGTCCTCTGGGGAGGAAGAGAGGGAAGTAAGCATAGGACTTTTCCTTAGACCCCAACACCAGGCCCAGCACCAGGCAAACCCCCACATCCCATATTCCAGGCCAATAATCATGGACTGAGCCTCTAAACCTGCCCTCAGATCACATCGTATACAAAAATTAACTCAAAATGAATTAATGACTTAAATGTAAGAACCAAACTATGAAACTACTAAAAGAAAATATAGAGGAAAAGCTCC
>NW_016107940.1:891104-901163 GCF_001604975.1 Cebus imitator
TTTGTGTCCTCTCTTATTTCCTTGAGCAGTGGTTTATAGCTCTCCTTGAAGAGGTCCTTCACATCCCTTGTAAGTTGTATTCCTAGATTTTTTATTCTCTTTGTAGCAATTGTGAATGGGAGTTCACTTATTATTTGGCTCTCTGTTTGTCTATTATTGGTGTATAGGAATGCTTGTGATTTTTGCACACTGATTTTGTATCTTGAGATTTTGCTGAAGGTGCTTATCAGCTTAAGGAGTTTTTGCGCTGAGACGACAGGGTCTTCTAAATATACAATCATGTCATCTTCAAACAGAGATAATTTGACTTCCTCTCTTTCTATTTGAATACACCTTTATTTATTTCTTTTGCCTGATTGCCCTGGCCAGAACTTCCAATACTATGTTGAATAGGAGTGGAGAGAGAGGGCATCCTTGTCTTTTACCAGTTTTCAAAGGCAATGCTTCCAGCTTTTGCTCATTTGGTATGATACTGGCTGTGGGTTTGTCATAATTAGCTCTTATTATTTTGAGATGTGTTCCATCAATATCTCATTTATTGAGTGTTTTCAGCAGGAAGGAGTGTTGAATTTTATTGAAGGCCTTTTCTGTTTTTGTGATGGATTACATTTATTGACTTGCGTAGATTACATTTATTGACATCTTGTATCCCAGGGACAAAGCCGGCTTGATTGTGGTGGATAAGCTTTTTAATGTGCTGCTGGATTTGGTTTGCCAGTATTTTATTGAGGATTTTTGCATTGGCGTTCATCAGGGATATTGGCCTAAAATTTTCTTTTTTTGTTGTTTCTCTGCCAGGTTTTGGTATCAGGATAATGCTGGCCTCATAAAATAGTTAGGGAGGAGTCCCTCTTTTTCTTCATACCTCTGGTGGACTTCAGCTGTGAATCCATCTGGTCCTGGGCTTTTTTTGGTTGGTAAGCTATTAATTACTGACTCAATTTCAGAAGTTGTTATTGATCTATTCAGGGATTCGACTTCTTCCTGGCTTAGTCTTGGGAGGGTATATGTGTCCAGGAATTTATCTTTTTCTTCTAGATTTTCTGGTTGATTTCTGCAGAGATGTTTATGGGATTCTCTGATGGTAGTTTGTATTTCTGTGGGATCAGTGGTGATATCCCCTTTACCATTTTTTATTGTGTCGATTTGATTCTTCTCTCTTTCTTCTTTATTAGCCAGCTCAGTTGATTTTTCCATCACAGCCTCCCAAGTAGCTGGGAGGACAGGTGCATACCACTATGCCTGGCTGATTTTTGGTTTTTGAGTTTCTTTTTGGTAAAGACAGAGTTTTGCCATGTTGTCCAGGCTGGTCTTGAGCTCCTGGGCTCAAGCAAGCTGCCCACCTCAGCCTCCCAAAGTACAGGGATTACAGGTGTGAGCCACCGCATTTAGCTCTAAAAAGCTTCTGCACAGCAAGTAAAAAACAATCAACAGAATGAAGAGACAATATACAGAATGCGAGAAAATACTCACAAACTACACATCTGATACAAAGTCAATATCTAAAATATATAAGGAACTCAAACAACTCAATAGCAAGACAATAACCCAGTTTTTTAAATGCGTGGAGGACATGCATAGACATTTCCTAAAAGAAGTAATTTATATATATTCTGGATAGTAGATTATTTTATGAGATATGTGATTTAGAATTTGTTTCTCGCCAGGTGCAGTGGCTCACGCCTGTAATCCCAGCACTTTGGGAGGCTGAGGCGGGCGGATCACAAGGTCAAGAGATCGAGACCATCCTGGCCAACATGGTGAAACCCCGCCTCCACTAAAAATACAAAAAAATTAGCTGGGCATGGTGGCGCGTGCCTGTAATCCCAGCTACTCAGGAGGCTGAGGCAGGAGAATTGCCTGAACCCAGGAGGCAGAGGTTGCGGTGAGCCGAGATCGCGCCATTGCACTCCAGCCTGGGTAACAAGAGCGAAACTCCGTCTCAAAAAAAAAATTTTTTTTGTTTCTCCCATTTTGTGGGTTGTCTTTTCACTTTCTCACTCTCTCTCTTTTTTTTTCCCCCTGATATGGAGTCTCACTCTTGTTACCCAGGCTGGAGTGCAATGGCGCGATCTCGGCTCACCGCAACCTCCGCCTCCTGGGTTCAGGCAATTCTCCTGCCTCAGCCTCCTGAGTAGCTGGGATTACAGGCACGCGCCACCATGCCCAGCTAATTTTTTTGTATTTTTAGTGGAGGCGGGGTTTCACCATATTGGCCAGGCTGATCTCAAACTTCTGACCTCATGATCTGCCTGCCTCAGCTTCCCAAAGTGTTGGGATTACAGGTGTGAGCCACTGGGCCAGGCCTTCCCTCTCTTTTCTTATATATATGGCTAACAAATGACTAATAGGTATATGAGAAAATGCTCAAATCACTAAGCATCAAAGAAATGTAAATTACAACCACAACGAGATGTCACTTCACACCAATTAGAATGGCTATTATCAGAAAGACGAATGATAACAAGGGTTGGCAAGAGTGTGAAGAGAAGGGAACCCTAGTGTGCTGCTGATGGGAATGTAAATTGTGCAGTCCTTATAAAAAATAGTATGGCAGATCCCAAAAATTTAAAACTAGGCTGAACAGAGTGGCTTATGCCTGTAATCCCAGCACTTTGGGAGTGGAATGGGAGGATTGCATGAAGCCAGGAGCTCGACAGCTGCCTAACCAGCATAGTGAGACCCCAATCTCTACAAAAATAAAAAATAAAAATAAAAACCAGTCAAGCATAGTGGCATGTGTATGTAGTCCTAGCCACTCAGAAGGCTGAGGTGAGAGGATCACTTGAGCTTAGGAGTTGAAAGTTGCAGTGAGCTATGATCATGCCACTGCACTCCAGCTGGGACAACAATATATAAAAATAAATATATTTTAGAGACTGTCTCTAAAAATATATATTTTTAAAAAATAGGCCAGGCATGGTGGCTCACGCCTGCAATTCCAGCACTTCGGCAGGCCGAAGCAGGAGGATAACCTGAGGTCAGGAGTTCAAGACCAGCCTGACCAACATGGTGAAACCC
The DNA here is from genome assembly GCF_001604975.1 of Cebus imitator. NCBI lineage: Eukaryota > Metazoa > Chordata > Mammalia > Primates > Cebidae > Cebus > Cebus imitator. The sequence continues at coordinate 894,126 of NW_016107940.1, forward strand.
CGTCTCTACTGAAAAAAAAAAATACAAATTAGCTGGGCATGGTGGCACATGCCTGTAATCCCAGCTACTTGGGAGGATGAGGCAGGAGAATTGCTTGAACCCAGAAGATGGAGGTTGCAGTGAGTGAGCTGAGATCACAATACTGCACTCTAGCCTGGACAATAGAGCCAAAATCTCGCCATTGCACTCCAGCCTGGGCAACAAGAGTGAAACTGTCTCAAAAACAAAAAAACAAATAGATCCAGCGATTTCACTACCAAGTACATAACCAAAGGAAATGAAATCAGTATCTGAACTCCCGTGTTTTTTTGTGGAGCTATTCACAATAGCCAATATATGGAATCTGTAAGGTCTTTTAGGCTGACTGGCTGCCCCATAGATGCCATGTGACCTGCACAGACACTCCAGATGAGTTCCTGAAAAATTTAAAGTAACTGGAAAATAATGAAAAGAGGAAGAAATGACCAAACCCTTCAGTGCCTACTTAACTTTAAGACATTCTCTATTGTTCCTTATTCCTGCCCCAATTGATAAAGCCATTAGACTTTGCAATCGATCTTGGTCAACCTTGTGACTTCACACCCTACAACCCCCTCCCAGCTTGCAAAAAACTGCCCTAAAGTTACATCTGTAACTTTCCACTGTTTACCCCAAACCTATAAAACCAACTCCTATCCCTCCACCCTCCACTAACACCCTTTCCAGCCTCAGCCTGCCAGCACCCAGCTGAATAAACAGCCATGTTGCTCACACAAAGCCTGTTTGGGGGTCTCTTCATTCAGAGCATGCATTTTAAAGAATCCCCCATGTGTCCATCAATAGATGAAGAGTAAAGAAAATGTGGTATATATACTCAATAAAATAGTATTCCTCCATAAGTAAGAAGGGAATCCTATCGTTCACCACAACATGGATGAACCTGGAAGACATTATGCTAAGTGAAATAAGCCAGACACAGGAAGACAAATACTGTGTGATCCCACTCATTTGTGGGAGCTAATAGAAATAGAAAGTAAGATGGTGGTTACCAAAGGCTGCAGCGGATGGGGGGAGCTTGAGAAGGTATTGGTTAAAGTCATACAAAATTTGTTATATAGGAGGAATAAGTTCAAGAGATCTATGGTACAACATGATGATTATAGTTACAGTATATTGCATTCTTTAAAATGCTAACATAATGGATGTATTCTCACCACGGAAAACAACTGTGAGATTATGCAAATGTTAATTATCTAGATTTAGTCACTCGACAATGTATCTATACTTTAGAACCTATCTGATGGAATCTACAAAAAAGCTACGGAAACTAATAAATGAATTTAACAAGGTTGCAGGATACAAGATCAAGGTAGTAAAGTCAATTTTATTCCAATGTATTAATGATGAATTGCAAATTAACATATTAATTCTCCCCTAATTGATCTATAGATTTAATGCAATTCCAATTAAAATCCAGTAGGTTTTTTAAAATATAGAAATTGAAAAGCTGTTTCTAAAATTCATGTGAAAATTAAAAGCACTTATGAGAGATTAAAGGCTTCTCAGGAAAAAAAAAATGAAAATTAAAAGCACCTGGAAGAGCCAAAGTCATTTTGAAAAGGACACAGGGCTGGGCATGATGGCTCATGCCTGTAAACTCAGCGTTTTAGGAGGCCAAGGAGGGCAGATCACGAGGTCAACTGATCAAGACCATCTTGGCCAACATGGTGAAACCCCATCTCTACTAAAAATACAAAAATTTGCTAGGCATAGTGGCACACACCTGTAGTCCCAGCTGCTCGGGAGGCTGAGGCAGAAGAACCACTTGAACCCGGGAGGCAGAGGTTGCAGTGAGCCAAGATTATGCCACTGCACTCCAGCCTGATGACAGAGCAAGACTTAGTAAAAAAAAAAAAAAAAAAAAAAAAAAAAAAAAAAAAAAAAAAAAAAAAAAAAAAAAAAAAAAAAAAAAAAAAAAAGGAAAAGGACAAAAGATGAACAAAGTTAGAAGGGTAACACTACCTAATTTTAATACTTATCATAAAGCAATATAATCAGACTCCTGTGGAATTGGCATAATAGAGAAATAGATTAATGGAAAAGAGAGTGCAGAAATAGACCCACATATACTTGGAGAACTAATTTTTGACAAATATTTGAAGGTAACTCATTAAACAAAGGACAATCTGGCATTGTTTCTCTTCATACTGATAAATTATTTAATATTTCTTATAATGTAGATCTTCTGTTAGTTTATTATTTCAGCTTTTGTTCATTTAAAAACATTTTATTTTGCCTTCATTTCTGAGGGTGTTTTCAATGTGTAATTCTGATTGACAGATTTTTTTTCAGAACTTCAAAGGAGCTATTTCATTTTCTATGAGTTCTATTATTTCTGATGAGAGTAACATGGTCATTCCCATTGTCTTTCTACTGCATCCTTTTCTTCTAACTTCTTTCAAGAAATTCTATTTATTTTTTGTTTTCAGCAATTCTACTTTAATGTGGCTAGGGGTGTGTTCATACTGCTTGGAGTTTATGAGCTTCTCAGATATATGGATTGTAATTTTCATCAAAATTAGAAAAAATTTGCTACTATTTTTTCAAATATTTTTCTGCCCCAATATAACATCTCTCTTTCTAAGGCTTTAATTCCATTTGTTTTAGAGTGTTTCATATGCTCCTACAGACCACCAAGGCACTATTCTTTTTGTATTTCTCTGTGTGCTTTTTTCTTTTTCTTTTTATTTTTGAGACGAAGTCTTGCTCTTGTTGACCAGGCTAGTGTGCAATGGCGCAATCTCAGCTCACTGCAACCTCCGCCTTCCGGGTTCAGGTGATTCTCCAGCTCAGCCTCCCAGGTAGCTGGGATTACAGGTGCCCGCCACCATGCCTGGCTAATTTTGTAGTTTTAGTAGAGACGGGGTTTCTCTATGTTGGTCAGGTTGGTCTTGAACTTCCAACCTCAGGTGATGCACCTGCCTCAGACTTCCAAAGTGCTGGGATTACAGGCATGAGCCACCACACCCGGCCTCTGTGTGCTTTAGATTGCATAGGTTTGATTGACCTGCCTTCAGATTTGCTATTCAAATAGTGCTTTCTTTGCACTATTCATTTTCCTAAGTCCATCCTGTGATGTTTTAATTTCCGATATTGGATTTGTTACTTCTAGAATTTATAATTTTTCTTTTTCATGCTTTCATTTTTGCGTGGAGTCCCCATCTGTTTACTATTTCCAAGCTTTTGTTTAAATCCTTGAATTTCTTGTGACAGCTGGTCAAGAGACTTAGCCGCCAATCCTATAACCCTTGTCATCTTTGGATTCGTTTCCATTGGCCCTTTCTTTTTATCTTCATGGGCTTCTGCTACCTCCTATGTGTACTAATTTTTAATGGCATGTTTAATGCTACGCTATATTATTATGAGTCTAGATTATGTTGTTTTTCTTTAAAGAGTGGTTTTTGTTTACCTTTATGGTATCTCATATGAATGCTTGGCATTTGGCAAATTCTTTTTATTTAAGCTGTTTGAAATATAATTTTTTCCAACGTTATGTAACCTCAGAAATCAATTCAGCTCAGTTTCCCAGTAGTTTTCCTCTCGTTGGCCTCACAGAACATTATCCTGAGCATTCCAGCTTAGTATTTGGCCAGAGTCAAGGAAACCACTATGCATATTGCTAAGTTTCTTCTTTGCACCGCCTTCCTCTCTGTTACTCTGCCCCAAAAATTCCAGCCACTGCAGCAGCTCTAAAGTCTAATCTCCATGTCCTTTACCCAATAAAACCAATGCCTCCTATCTCAGCCACAGTTTATTGTTTGAAAAGTTCTCCCAGGCAGAAAGCTGGGATTAATACGGAACTCAGGACATGTGCTTCTCTTCTTTCAAAGTCACATTTCTGTAGTTTTACTCCATGTATTTTCTACAGTATTATTGCTGTCTGAAACACAAAGCTGAATCCAATTCTTGTTCCCTCTGTCATGGCAAGACCCGAAAATCCTCCATCCTATTTTTCCCCATTATTGAATGTAAATGGATTGTTAAAGATTATCACACATTTGAGGAAAGCTTCTTATGTCAAGTCCAGAGGCCAAAACTAACAGGCAAACAAAGAGCTTGAATGAGGCAGAAACCACACATGGAAAGAAAGGCTTTAAAAATAAACCTCTTATTAATATCCCCAGGGAGGTAGTGCATCCATGATTCAAGAACAGAATTTTATATTTTATTAAAAGAAGGAGGCCAGGCATAGTGGCTCACACCTGTAATCCTAGCACTTGGGGAGGCTGAGGTAGGCAGATCACAAAGTCAGGAGTTTGAGACCAGCCTGGACAACATGGTAAAACTCCGTCTCTACTAAAAATACAAAAATTAGCCGAGTGTGGTGGTGCACACCTGTAACACCAGCTACTTGGGAGACTGAGGCACAAGAATCACTTGAACCTGAAGTGGAGGGTGCAATGAGCTGAGACTGTGCCACTGTACTTCAGCCTGGGAGACAGAGTGAGACTCTGTCTCTAAATAAAATAAAATAGTGAGAACCTACAGAGAAAGAACTACTTTTAGAAAATAAAAACATAGGCTGGGCACTGTGGTTCATACTTATAATCCCAGCACTTTGAGAGGCCGAGGCAGGTGGATCACCCGAGGTCAGGAGTTTGAGACCAGCCTGGCCAACATAGTGAAATCCCACCTCTACTAAGAATACAAAAAATTAGCCCAGAGTGGTGGCATACGCTTGTACTCCCAGCTACTTGGGAGGCTGAGGCAAGAGAATCACTTGAATCTGGGAGGCGGAATTGCAGTGAGCCGAGGTCACACCACTCCACTCCAGCCTGGGCAACAACAGCAAAATTTCATCTAAAAAACAAATTAGCCAGGTGTGGTGGCACAGACCTGTCTCAATTCTAGGTACTAGGGAGGCTGAGACAGGAGAATTGCTTGAACTTGGGAGGCGAAGGGTACAGTGAGCCAAGATTGTGCCACAGCCCTCCAGCCTAGGCGAGATACAGCGAGACTCTGTCTCAAAAAAAAAAAAAAAAAAAAGAGAGAGAGAAAAGAAAAACATGATCACAAAAATATAAAGTTCAACAGAGAGATGGAAAACGTGAGGGGCAGAAAGGATTTAAAAATTTCTAATCCAGCCCAAGAAGTCTAACATCTGAATGACAGGAGTTTCAGAGAGAACAGAGAAAACAGAGGAGACAAATATATCAAAGAAATAGAAATAGCTGGGCGCTGTGGCTCACGCCTGTAATCCCAGCACTTAAGGAGGCCGAGGCAGGCTGATCACCTGAGGTCGGTAGTTTGAGACCAGCCTAATCAACATGGAAAAATCCCGTGGTGCCTCATGTCTGTAATCCCAGCTACTCAGGAGGCTGAGGCAGGAGAATCGTTAGAACTTGGGAGGCGGAGGTTGCAGTGAGCTGAGATCATGCCATTGCACTCCAGCCTGAGCAACAAGAGTGAAACTTTGTCTCAAAAAACAAAAAACTACCAGAAGCGTAAGTCTCCAGAATGAACAAAAAGTACTGCCCAGAACAAGTGTTCTGCACATCTGATGAAATACACCAACACTAAAGTACATCACTATGAAATGTTAGCACGTTGAATGAAAAGCACATATTTTATATGCTCCCAGATAGAAAGAAAAAAAAGCCAGGTCCTGTAAAAGAAAGATCAATCAACATGCTTCAGAAGTCTTCATAGCAGCTCTGGAAGGAAGCAAGCACCTTAGAATTACGGGGAAAAATAGCACTTCCAACAGGTGTGTATATCCCAGAAAGCCACCAATCATGTATAAGGGTAGATTAAAGACATTTGCAGATATACAGGTTCCCAAAATAATTATCTCCCATGCTTCTGGTTTCTAGAAGCTACTATGGAATGTGTTTATAATACAGGGGAAAGAAGCAGAAAAGAGGAGTCATAGAGTCCAAGAAAGAGAGGCTCTAGCCCAGGAGTGAGGCAAAGTAGAGGCCCAGGAAGATGGTGACAGCAGGTACCTGGGTGAAAGCTGGTACCAGGCATGAGGGTGATCTATCCAGACTAGAGCAGAGCAGGAGGCCTCGGGAGAGTTCCTCAAGAAGTTAAATCTGCAAAGGCATCTAATGTGTTTTTAGGACATTGAAAGTAGATTTATCTAACTAGGGGGAAGTTTGGGGATAAAATTAGTGATCAGTGGCTGGGCGCAGTGGCTCGCACCTGTAATCCCAACACTTCGGGAGGCCGAGGCAGGTGGATCACCTGAGGTCAAGAGTTTGGGACCAGCCTGGCCAACATGGTGAAACCACGTCTCTGCTAAAAATACAAAAATTAGCTGGGGGTGGTGGCAGATGCCTCTAATCCCAGCTACTCAGAAGGCTGGGGAAGGGGAATCACTTGAACCCAGGAGGTGGAGGCGGCAGTGAGCGGAGATCACGCCACTGGGCTCCAGCGTGGGTGACAGAGTGAGACTCCATCTCAAAAAAAAAAAAGTTCATGATAAGTACACAAAGAAATAGATGATACTCATTGCCTCTAGTGCAAACAAAAGCTGTTCTAGGACATGGAAAGTAATTCTAGTATCACATGGTTGAGATTTGAATAGTATTTACATAGTCACAATGCCATTACTCCGAAATAGCAATCTAGCCAAAATGCTATTAAAACCACATATATTTGGGAAGATTAGGTATTAAAAGTGGGTGTGGGAGCTGGGGACAGAGAGAGAAGGAAAGAGAGCCTAATATTCATCTTGGATTGTGGAAACACAATAAATGCAGCTTAAAATGAAACAAACAAAAAGTGGAATAGGCCAGGTGTGGTGGTTCACACCTGTAATCCCAGCACTTTGGGAGGGTGAGGCAGGCGGATCACCTGAGATCAGGAGTTCAAGACCAGCCTGGCCAACATGGAGAAACTCCATCTCTACTAAAAATACAAAAAATTTAGCTGGTGTGGTGGTGGGTGCCTGTAATCCCAGCTACTCAGGAGGTTGAGGCAGGAGAATCGCTTAAACCTGGAAGGTGGAGGTTGCAGTGAACCGAGATCATGCCACTGCGCTCCAGCCTGGGCAAC
>NW_016107940.1:902868-903770 GCF_001604975.1 Cebus imitator
ATTGCTCCCTTACCCTCCTCAAGTTCCTCTTTTCTTACATTCCTTTCCAGTTCCTAGTTTTTGTTGTTGTTGTTGTTGTTTTTTGAGACACAGCCTCACTCTGTCACTCAGGCTAGAGTGCAGTGGCATGATCTCGGCTCACTGCCACCTCTGCCTCCCAGGTTCAAGCGATTCTCCCGCCTCAGCCTCCTGAGTAGCTGGGATTACAGGCGCATACCACCACGCCCAGCTAATTTTTGGATTTTTAGTAAAGACAGGGTTTTACCATGTTGGCCAGGCTGGTCTCAAACTCCTGACCTCGTGATCCACTTGCATAAGCCTCCCAAAGTGCTGGTGTTATAGGTGTGAGCCATCCTCCCTGGCCCCCAGTTCCTATTTTCTTATACGTTATTACATTTCTTTCCTGCTATACAGACCCCTAATTTTAGTAGGTCAAGGAGATGGAGCTGAGAGTGAACTCCCATCTCGCTGGCTGCAGCACCTGACTAAAGCCTTCTTCCTTGGCAATACTCATCTCAGTCATTGGCTTTCTATGCAGTGAGCAAGAGGACCTAGAGCGAACCCTTGGTGTTCTGCTAACAGTGGCTCGCACGCTTTGGGAGGCTGATGTGGGAGGATCGCTGATGTGGGAGGGAGCCCAGGAGTTTGAGTCTGCAGCAAGCTGTGATCACCACTGCACTCCAGCCTGGGCAACACAGCAAGACCCCATCTCATAACAACAGTGAAAACGTTCATTAGTTTGAGCATTCAGTGGTTTGTGAATCAGGCAGCACCAGACCATAAGCAGCTCAGCACTCCACCTGGGGGCTCGAGGGAAAACTTTACTAAGGCGTTGGCCAAAACGAGACAAAGAAGATACTTGATAGATCAAAGTGGAAAGTCCCCAGTGAGAGGTGCGTTGG